>NC_090762.1:23278409-23355902 GCF_036898095.1 Palaemon carinicauda
CGGAGAGCGAAAATATGCGCTGACCACATTTATACTCATAAAATGACTCTATGCTGTAATCTAACACAAAATCTGACACGGAAAATTTTGGGACATTATCTCTGACCCCGGCCCTTACCCGATTCGGACCCCAAAAATGGGGCCCTTTTTCAATAAAATCTCATATATATTCTATAATTTTAGCCGGAGAGCGAAAACATGCGATGACCACATTTATACCCATAAAACGACTCTATGCTGTAGTCTAACATAAAATCTGACACCAAAAATTTTGGGATATTATCACTGACCCCGGCCCTTACTCGATTCGGACCCCAAAAATGAGGCCCTTTTTCAATAAAATCTCATATATCTTCTATATTTTAGCCGGAGAGCGAAAATATACGATGACCACATTTATACCCATAAAACGACTATGCTGTAGTCTAACACAAAATCTGAGACCGAAAATTTTGGGACATTATCTCTGACCCCGGCACTTACTCGATTCGGACCCCAAAAAAGGGCCCTTTTCCAATAAAATCTCATGTATCTTCTATGATTTTAGCCGGAGAGCGAAAATATGCAATGGCCACATTTATACCCATAAAACGACTCTATGCTGCAGTCTAACACAAAATCTGACACCAGAAATTTTGGGACATTATCTCTGACCCTTATTCGATTCGGACCCCAAAAATGGGGCCCTTTTTCAATAAAATCTCATATATCTTCTATAATTTTAGTCGGAGAGCGAAAATATGCGATGACCACATTTATACTCATAAAACGACTCTATGCTGTAATCTAATACAAAATCTGACACCGAAAATTTTGGGACATTATCTCTGACCCCGGCCCTTACTCGATTCGGACCCCAAAAATAGGGCCCTTTTTCAATAAAATCTCATATATCTTCAATAATTTTAGCCAGAGAGCGAATATATGCAATGACCACATTTATACCCATAAAATGACTCTATGCTGTAGTCTAACACAAAATCTGACACCAAAAATTTTGGGACATTATCTCTGACCCCGGCCCTTACTCGATTCGTACACTAAATATGGGGCCTTTTTTTCAATAAAATCTCATATATATTCTATAATTTTAGACGGAGAGCGAAAATATGCGATGACCACATTTATACCCATAAAACGACTCTATGCTATAGTCTAACACAAAATCTGACACCAAAAATTTTGGGACATTATCTCTGACCCCGGCCCTTACTCGATTCGGACCCCAAAAATGGAGCGCTTTTTCAATAAAATCTCATATACCTTCTATAATTTTAGCCGGAGAGCAAAAATATGCAATAACCACATTTATACCCATAAAACGACTCTATGCTGAAGTCTAACACAAAATCTGACACCAAAAATTTTGGGACATTATCTCTGACCCCGGCCCTTACTCGATTCGGACCCCCTAAATAGGGCCCTTTTTCAATAAAATCTCATATCTCTTCTATAATTTTAGCCGGAGAGCGAAAATATGCGATGACCACATGTATACTCATAAAACGACTCTATGCTGTAGTCTAATACAAATCTGACACTTAAAATTTTGGGACATTATCTCTGACCCCGGCCCTTACTCGATTCGGACCCAAAAAATAGGGACCTTTTTCAATAAAATCTCATATATCTTCTATAATTTTAGCCGGAGAGCAAAAATATGCGATGACCACATTTATACCCATAAAACGACTCTATGCTGTAGTCTAACACAAAATCTGACACCGAAAATTTTGGGACATTATCTCTGACCCCGGCCCTTACTCGATTCGGACCTCAAAAATAGGGCCCTTTTTCGAGAAAATCTCATATATCTTCTATAATTTTAGCCGTAGAACGAAATATGCGATGACCACATATATACCAATAAAACGACTTTATGCTGTAGTCTAACACAAAATCTGACACCGAAAATTTTGGGACATTATCTCTGACCCCGGCCCTTACTCGATTCGGACCCCAAAAATAGGACCCTTTTTCAATAAAATCTCATATATCTTCTATAATTTTCGCCGGAGAGCGAAAAAATGCGATGACCACATTTATACCCATAAAACGACTCTATGCTGTAGTCTAACACAAAATCTGACACCGAAAATTTTGGGACATTATCTCTGACCCCGGCCCTTACTCGATTCGGACCCCAAAAATAGGACCCTTTTTCAATAAAATCTCATATATCTTCTATAATTTTCGCCGGAGAGCGAAAATATGTAATGACCACATTTATACCCATAAAACGACTCTATGCTGTAGTCTAACACAAAATCTGACACCGAAAATTTTGGGACATTATCTCTGACCCCGGCCCTTACTCGATTCGGACCCAAAAATAGGGCCCTTTTTCAATAAAATCTCATATATCTTCTATAATTTTAGCCGGAGAGCGAAAATATGCGATGACCACATTTATACCCATAAAACGACTCTATGCTGTAGTCTAACACAAAATCTGACCCCGAAAATTTTGAGACATTATCTCTGACCCCGGCCCTTACTCGATTCGGACCCCAAAAATAGGGCCCTTTTTCAATAAAATCTCATATATCTTCAATAATTTTAGCCGGAGAGCGAAAATATGCAATGACCACATTTATACCCATAAAACGACTCTATGCTGTAGTCTAACACAAAATCTGACACCAAAAATTTTGGGACATTATCTCTGACCCCGGCCCTTACTCGATTCGGACCCCAAAAATGGGGCCCTTTTTCAATAAAATCTCATATATATTCTATAATTTTAGCCGGAGAGCGAAAATATACGATGACCACATTTATACCCATAAAACGACTCTATGCTGTAGTCTAACATAAAATCTGACACCAAAAATTTTGGGATATTATCACTGACCCCGGCCCTTACTCGATTCGGACCCCAAAAATGAGGCCCTTTTTCAATAAAATCTCATATATCTTCTATATTTTAGCCGGAGAGCGAAAATATACGATGACCACATTTATACCCATAAAACGACTATGCTGTAGTCTAACACAATATCTGACACCGAAAATTATGGGACATTATCTCTGACCCCGGCCCTTACTCGATTCGGACCCCAAAAATAGGGACCTTTTTCAATAAAATCTCATATATCTTCTATAATTTTAGCCGGAGAGCGAAAATATGCGATGACCACATTTATACCCATAAAACGACTCTATGCTGTAGTCTAACACAAAATCTGACACCAAAAATTTTGGGACATTATCTCTGACCCCGGCCCTTACTCGATTCGGACCCCAAAAATAGGACCCTTTTTCAATAAAATCTCATATATCTTCTATAATTTTCGCCGGAGAGCAAAAATATGCGATGACCACATTTATACCCATAAAACGACTCTATGCTGTAGTCTAACACAAAATCTGACACCAAAAATTTTGGGACATTATCTCTGACCCCGGCCCTTACTCGATTCGGACCCAAAAATAGGGCCCTTTTTCAATAAAATCTCATATATCTTCTTTAATTTTAGCCGGAGAGCGAAAATATGCGATGACCACATTTATACCCATAAAACGACTCTATGCTGTAGTCTAACACAAAATCTGACACCGAAAATTTTCAGACATTATCTCTGACCCCGGCCCTTACTCGATTCGGACCCCAAAAATAGGGGCCTTTTTCAATAAAATCTCATATATCTTCAATAATTTTAGCCGGAGAGCGAAAATATGCAATGACCACATTTATACCCATAAAACGACTCTATGCTGTAGTCTAACACAAAATCTGACACCAAAAATTTTGGGACATTATCTCTGACCCCGGCCCTTACTCAATTCGGACCCCAAAAATGGGGCCCTTTTTCAATAAAATCTCATATATATTCTATAATTTTGCCGGAGAGCGAAAATATACGATGACCACATTTATACCCATAAAACGACTCTATGCTGTAGTCTAACATAAAATCTGACACCAAAAATTTTGGGATATTATCACTGACCCCGGCCCTTACTCGATTCGGACCCCAAAAATGAGGCCCTTTTTCAATAAAATCTCATATATCTTCTATGATTTTAGCCGGAGAGCGAAAATATACGATGACCACATTTATACCCATAAAACGACTAGGCTGTAGTCTAACACAAAATCTGACACCGAAAATTATGGGACATTATCTCTGACCCCGGCCCTTACTCGATTCAGACCCCAAAAATAGGGGCCTTTTTCGATAAAATCTCATATATCTTCTATGATTTTAGCCGGAGAGCGAAAATATGCGATGACCACATTTATACCCATAAAACGACTCTATGCTGTAGTCTAACACAAAATCTGACACCAAAAATTTTGGGACATTATCTCTGACCCCGGCCCTTACTCGATTCGGACCCAAAAAATAGGTCCCTTTTTCAATAAAATCTCATATATCTTCAATAATTTTAGCCGGATAGCGAATATATGCGATGACCACATTTATACCCATAAAATGACTCTATGCTGTAGTCTAACACAAAATCTGACACCAAAAATTTTGGGACATTATCTCTGACCCCTGCCCTTATTCGATTCGGACACCAAAAATGGGTTTTTTTTTTCAATAAAATCTCATATATATTTTATAATTTTAGACGGAGAGCGAAAATATTCTATGACCACATTTATATCCATGAACGACTCTATGCTGTAGTCTAACACAAAATCTGACACGGAAAATTTTGGGACATTATCTCTGACCCCGGCCCTTACTCGATTCGGACCACAAAAATAGGGCCCTTTTTCAATAAAATCTCATATATCTTCTATAATTTTAGCCGGAGAGCGAAAATATGCGCTGACCACATTTATACTCATAAAATGACTCTATGCTGTAATCTAACACAAAATCTGACACGGAAAATTTTGGGACATTATCTCTGACCCCGGCCCTTACCCGATTCGGACCCCAAAAATGGGGCCCTTTTTCAATAAAATCTCATATATATTCTATAATTTTAGCCGGAGAGCGAAAACATGCGATGACCACATTTATACCCATAAAACGACTCTATGCTGTAGTCTAACATAAAATCTGACACCAAAAATTTTGGGATATTATCACTGACCCCGGCCCTTACTCGATTCGGACCCCAAAAATGAGGCCCTTTTTCAATAAAATCTCATATATCTTCTATATTTTAGCCGGAGAGCGAAAATATACGATGACCACATTTATACCCATAAAACGACTATGCTGTAGTCTAACACAAAATCTGAGACCGAAAATTTTGGGACATTATCTCTGACCCCGGCACTTACTCGATTCGGACCCCAAAAAAGGGCCCTTTTCCAATAAAATCTCATGTATCTTCTATGATTTTAGCCGGAGAGCGAAAATATGCAATGGCCACATTTATACCCATAAAACGACTCTATGCTGCAGTCTAACACAAAATCTGACACCAGAAATTTTGGGACATTATCTCTGACCCTTATTCGATTCGGACCCCAAAAATGGGGCCCTTTTTCAATAAAATCTCATATATCTTCTATAATTTTAGTCGGAGAGCGAAAATATGCGATGACCACATTTATACTCATAAAACGACTCTATGCTGTAATCTAATACAAAATCTGACACCGAAAATTTTGGGACATTATCTCTGACCCCGGCCCTTACTCGATTCGGACCCCAAAAATAGGGCCCTTTTTCAATAAAATCTCATATATCTTCAATAATTTTAGCCAGAGAGCGAATATATGCAATGACCACATTTATACCCATAAAATGACTCTATGCTGTAGTCTAACACAAAATCTGACACCAAAAATTTTGGGACATTATCTCTGACCCCGGCCCTTACTCGATTCGTACACTAAATATGGGGCCTTTTTTTCAATAAAATCTCATATATATTCTATAATTTTAGACGGAGAGCGAAAATATGCGATGACCACATTTATACCCATAAAACGACTCTATGCTATAGTCTAACACAAAATCTGACACCAAAAATTTTGGGACATTATCTCTGACCCCGGCCCTTACTCGATTCGGACCCCAAAAATGGAGCGCTTTTTCAATAAAATCTCATATACCTTCTATAATTTTAGCCGGAGAGCAAAAATATGCAATAACCACATTTATACCCATAAAACGACTCTATGCTGAAGTCTAACACAAAATCTGACACCAAAAATTTTGGGACATTATCTCTGACCCCGGCCCTTACTCAATTCGGACCCCCTAAATAGGGCCCTTTTTCAATAAAATCTCATATCTCTTCTATAATTTTAGCCGGAGAGCGAAAATATGCGATGACCACATGTATACTCATAAAACGACTCTATGCTGTAGTCTAATACAAATCTGACACTTAAAATTTTGGGACATTATCTCTGACCCCGGCCCTTACTCGATTCGGACCCAAAAAATAGGTCCCTTTTTCAATAAAATCTCATATATCTTCAATAATTTTAGCCGGAGAGCGAATATATGCAATGACCACATTTATACCCATAAAATGACTCTATGCTGTAGTCTAACACAAAATCTGACACCAAAAATTTTGAGACATTATCTCTGACCCCTGCCCTTATTCGATTCGGACACCAAAAATGGGTTTTTTTTTCAATAAAATCTCATATATATTTTATAATTTTAGACGGAGAGCGAAAATATGCGATGACCACATTTATACCCATGAACGACTCTATGCTGTAGTCTAACACAAAATCTGACACAGAAAATTTTGGGACATTATCTCTGACCCCGGCCCTTACTCAATTCGTACCTCAAAAATGGAGCCCTTTTTCAATAAAATCTCATATATCTTCTATAATTTTAGCCGGAGAGCAAAAATATGCGATGACCACATTTATACCCATAAAACGACTCTATGCTGTAGTCTAACACAAAATCTGACACAGAAAATTTTGGGACATTATCTCTGACCCCGGCCCTTACTCGATTCGGACCTCAAAAATAGGGCCCTTTTTCGATAAAATCTCATATATCTTCTATAATTTTAGCCGTAGAACGAAATATGCGATGACCACATATATACCAATAAAACGACTTTATGCTGTAGTCTAACACAAAATCTGACACCGAAAATTTTGGGACATTATCTCTGACCCCGGCCCTTACTCGATTCGGACCCCAAAAATAGGACCCTTTTTCAATAAAATCTCATATATCTTCTATAATTTTCGCCGGAGAGCGAAAAAATGCGATGACCACATTTATACCCATAAAACGACTCTATGCTGTAGTCTAACACAAAATCTGACACCGAAAATTTTGGGACATTATCTCTGACCCCGGCCCTTACTCGATTCGGACCCCAAAAATAGGACCCTTTTTCAATAAAATCTCATATATCTTCTATAATTTTCGCCGGAGAGCGAAAATATGTAATGACCACATTTATACCCATAAAACGACTCTATGCTGTAGTCTAACACAAAATCTGACACCGAAAATTTTGGGACATTATCTCTGACCCCGGCCCTTACTCGATTCGGACCCAAAAATAGGGCCCTTTTTCAATAAAATCTCATATATCTTCTATAATTTTAGCCGGAGAGCGAAAATATGCGATGACCACATTTATACCCATAAAACGACTCTATGCTGTAGTCTAACACAAAATCTGACCCCGAAAATTTTGAGACATTATCTCTGACCCCGGCCCTTACTCGATTCGGACCCCAAAAATAGGGCCCTTTTTCAATAAAATCTCATATATCTTCAATAATTTTAGCCGGAGAGCGAAAATATGCAATGACCACATTTATACCCATAAAACGACTCTATGCTGTAGTCTAACACAAAATCTGACACCAAAAATTTTGGGACATTATCTCTGACCCCGGCCCTTACTCGATTCGGACCCCAAAAATGAGGCCCTTTTTCAATAAAATCTCATATATCTTCTATATTTTAGCCGGAGAGCGAAAATATACGATGACCACATTTATACCCATAAAACGACTATGCTGTAGTCTAACACAATATCTGACACCGAAAATTATGGGACATTATCTCTGACCCCGGCCCTTACTCGATTCGGACCCCAAAAATAGGGACCTTTTTCAATAAAATCTCATATATCTTCTATAATTTTAGCCGGAGAGCGAAAATATGCGATGACCACATTTATACCCATAAAACGACTCTATGCTGTAGTCTAACACAAAATCTGACACCAAAAATTTTGGGACATTATCTCTGACCCCGGCCCTTACTCGATTCGGACCCCAAAAATAGGACCCTTTTTCAATAAAATCTCATATATCTTCTATAATTTTCGCCGGAGAGCAAAAATATGCGATGACCACATTTATACCCATAAAACGACTCTATGCTGTAGTCTAACACAAAATCTGACACCAAAAATTTTGGGACATTATCTCTGACCCCGGCCCTTACTCGATTCGGACCCAAAAATAGGGCCCTTTTTCAATAAAATCTCATATATCTTCTTTAATTTTAGCCGGAGCGAAAATATGCGATGACCACATTTATACCCATAAAACGACTCTATGCTGTAGTCTAACACAAAATCTGACACCGAAAATTTTCAGACATTATCTCTGACCCCGGCCCTTACTCGATTCGGACCCCAAAAATAGGGGCCTTTTTCAATAAAATCTCATATATCTTCAATAATTTTAGCCGGAGAGCGAAAATATGCAATGACCACATTTATACCCATAAAACGACTCTATGCTGTAGTCTAACACAAAATCTGACACCAAAAATTTTGGGACATTATCTCTGACCCCGGCCCTTACTCAATTCGGACCCCAAAAATGGGGCCCTTTTTCAATAAAATCTCATATATATTCTATAATTTTAGCCGGAGAGCGAAAATATAGGATGACCACATTTATACCCATAAAACGACTCTATGCTGTAGTCTAACATAAAATCTGACACCAAAAATTTTGGGATATTATCACTGACCCCGGCCCTTACTCGATTCGGACCCCAAAAATGAGGCCCTTTTTCAATAAAATCTCATATATCTTCTATGATTTTAGCCGGAGAGCGAAAATATACGATGACCACATTTATACCCATAAAACGACTATGCTGTAGTCTAACACAAAATCTGACACCGAAAATTATGGGACATTATCTCTGACCCCGGCCCTTACTCGATTCAGACCCCAAAAATAGGGGCCTTTTTCGATAAAATCTCATATATCTTCTATGATTTTAGCCGGAGAGCGAAAATATGCGATGACCACATTTATACCCATAAAACGACTCTATGCTGTAGTCTAACACAAAATCTGACACCAAAAATTTTGGGACATTATCTCTGACCCCGGCCCTTACTCGATTCGGACCTCAAAAATAGGGCCCTTTTTCAATAAAATCTCATATATCTTCTATGATTTTAGCCGGAGAGCGAAAATATGCGATGACCACATTTATACCCATAAAACGACTCTATGCTGTAGTCTAACACAAAATCTGACACCAAAAAGTTTGGGACATTATCTCTGACTCCGGCCCTTACTCGATTCGGACCCCAAAAAAAGGGCCCTTTTCCAATAAAATCTCATGTATCTTTTATGATTTTAGCCGGAGAGCGAAAATATGCAATGGACACATTTATACCCATAAAACGACTCTATGCTGCAGTCTAACACAAAATCTGACACTGAAAATTTTGGGACATTATCTCTGATCCCGGCCCTTATTCGATTCGGACCCCAAAAATAGGGCCCTTTTTCAATAAAATCTCATATATCTTCAATAATTATAGCCGGAGAGCGAAAATATGCAATGACCACATTTATACCCATAAAACGACTCTATGCTGTAGTCTAACACAAAATCTGACACCAAAAATTTTGGGACATTATCTCTGACCCTTATTCGATTCGGACCCCAAAAATGGGGCCCTTTTTCAATAAAATCTCATATATCTTCTATAATTTTAGTCGGAGAGCGAAAATATGCGATGACCACATTTATACTCATAAAACGACTCTATGCTGTAATCTAATACAAAATCTGACACCGAAAATTTTGGGACATTATCTCTGACCCCGGCCCTTAATCGATTCGGACCCCAAAAATAGGGCCCTTTTTCAATAAAATCTCATGTATCTTCTATGATTTTACTCGGAGAGCGAAAATATGCGATGGCCACATTTATACTCATAAAACGACTCTATGCTGTAATCTAATACAAAATCTGACACCGAAAATTTTGGGACATTATCTCTGACCCCGGACTTACTCGATTCGGACCCCAAAAATAGGGCCCTTTTTCAATAAAATCTCATATATCTTCAATAATTTTAGCCGGAGAGCGAATATATGCAATGACCACATTTATACCCATAAAATGACTCTATGCTGTAGTCTAACACAAAATCTGACACCAAAAATTTTGGGACATTATCTCTGACCCCGGCCCTTACTCGATTCGGACCCCAAAAATGGAGCCCTTTTTCAATAAAATCTCATATATCTTCTATAATTTTAGCCGGAGAGCAAAAATATGCAATGACCACATTTATACCCATAAAACGACTCTATGCTGAAGTCTAACACAAAATCTGACACCAAAAATTTTGGGACATTATCTCTGACCCCGGCCCTTACTCGATTCGGACCCCCTAAATAGGGCCCTTTTTCAATAAAATCTCATATCTCTTCTATAATTTTAGCCGGAGAGCGAAAATATGCGATGACCACATGTATACTCATAAAACGACTCTATGCTGTAGTCTAATACAAATCTGACACTTAAAATTTTGGGACATTATCTCTGACCCCGGCCCTTACTCGATTCGGACCCCAAAAATAGGTCCCTTTTTCAATAAAATCTCATATATCTTCAATAATTTTAGCCGGAGAGCGAATATATGCAATGACCACATTTATACCCATAAAATGACTCTATGCTGTAGTCTAACACAAAATCTGACACCAAAAATTTTGAGATATTATCTCTGACCCCTGCCCTTATTCGATTCGGACACCAAAAATGGGTTTTTTTTTCAATAAAATCTCATATATATTTTATAATTTTAGACGGAGAGCGAAAATATGCGATGACCACATTTATACCCATGAACGACTCTATGCTGTAGTCTAACACAAAATCTGACACAGAAAATTTTGGGACATTATCTCTGACCCCGGCCCTTACTCAATTCGTACCTCAAAAATGGAGCCCTTTTTCAATAAAATCTCATATATCGTCTATAATTTTAGCCGGAGAGCAAAAATATGCGATGACCACATTTATACCCATAAAACGACTCTATGCTGTAGTCTAACACAAAATCTGACACAGAAAATTTTGGGACATTATCTCTGACCCCGGCCCTTACTCGATTCGGACCCCAAAAATAGGGCCCTTTTTCAATAAAATCTCATATATCTTCTATAATTTTAGCCGGAGAGCGAAAATATGTGATGACCACATTTATACTCATAAAATGACTCTATGCTGTAATCTAACACAAAATCTGACACGGAAAATTTTGGGACATTATCTCTGACCCCGGCCCTTACCCGATTCGGACTCCAAAAATGGGGCCCTTTTTCAATAAAATCTCATATATATTCTATAATTTTAGCCGGTGAGCGAAAACATGCGATGACCACATTTATACCCATAAAACGACTCTATGCTGTAGTCTAACATAAAATCTGACACCAAAAATTTTGGGATATTATCACTGACCCCGGCCCCTGCTCGATTCGGACCCCAAAAATGAGGCCCTTTTTCAATAAAATCTCATATATCTTCTATATTTTAGCCGGAGAGCGAAAATATACGATGACCACATTTATACCCATAAAACGACTATGCTGTAGTCTAACACAAAATCTGACACCAAAATTTTGGGACATTATCTCTGACCCCGGCCCTTACTCAATTCGGACCCCAAAAATAGGGCCCTTTTTCGATAAAATCTCATATATCTTCTATGATTTTAGCCGGAGAGCGAAAATATGCGATGACCACATTTATACCCATAAAACGACTCTATGCTGTAGTCTAACACAAAATCTGACACCGAAAATTTTGGGACATTATCTCTGACCCCGGCACTTACTCGATTCGGACCCCAAAAAAGGGCCCTTTTCCAATAAAATCTCATGTATCTTCTATGATTTTAGCCAGAGAGCGAAAATATGCAATGGCCACATTTATACCCATAAAACGACTCTATGATGCAGTCTAACACAAAATCTGCCACTGAAAATTTTGGGACATTATCTCTGATCCCGGCCCTTACTCGATTCGGACCCCAAAAATAGGGCCCTTTTTCAATAAAATCTCATATATCTTCAATAATTATAGCCGGAGAGCGAAAATATGCAATGACCACATTTATACCCATAAAACGACTCTATGCTGTAGTCTAACACAAAATCTGACACCGAAAATTTTGGGCCATTATCTCTGACCCTTATTTGATTCGGACCCCAAAAATAGGGCCCTTTTTCAATAAAATCTCATATATCTTCAATAATTATAGCCGGAGAGCGAAAATATGCAATGACCACATTTATACCCATAAAACGACTCTATGCTGTAATCTAATACAAAATCTGACACCGAAAATTTTGGGACATTATCTCTGACCCCGGCCCTTACTCGATTCGAACCCCAAAAATAGGGCCCTTTTTCAATAAAATCTCATATATCTTCTATAATTTTAGCCGGAGAGCGAATATATGCAATGACCACATTTATACCCATAAAATGACTCTATGATGTAGTCTAACACAAAATCTGACACCAAAAATTTTGGGACATTATCTCTGACCCCGGCCCTTACTCGATTCGTACACCAAATATGGGGCCTTTTTTTCAATAAAATCTCATATATATTCTATAATTTTAGACGGAGAGCGAAAATATGCGATGACCACATTTATACTCATAAAACGACTCTATACTGTAGTCTAACACAAAATCTGACACCGAAAATTTTGGGACATTATCTCTGACCCCGGCCCTTACTCGATTCGGAGCCCAAAAATAGGGCCCTTTTTCAATAAAATCTCATATAACTTCTATGATTTTAGCCGGAGAGTGAAAATATGCGCTGACAACATTTATACCCATAAAACGACTCTATGCTGTAGTCTAACACAAAATCTGACACCGAAAATTTTGGGACATTATCTCTTACCCCGGCCCTTACTCGATTCAGACCTCAAAAATGGGGCCCTTTTTCAATAATATCTCATATATCTTCAATAACTTCAGCCAGAGAGCGAGTATATGCAATGACCACATTTATACCCATAGAATGACTCTATGCTGTAGTCTAACACAAAATCTGACACCAGAAATTTTGGGACATTATCTCTGACCCCGGCCCTTACTCGATTCGGACCCCAAAAATGGGGCCCTTTTTCAATAAAATCTCATATATCTTCTATAATTTTACCCGGAGAGCAAAAATATGCAATGACCACATTTATACCCATAAAACGACTCTATGCTGTAGTCTAACACAAAATCTGACACCGAAAATTTTGGGACATTATCTCTGACCCCCCTTACTCGATTCGGACCCCAAAAATAGGGCCCTTTTTCAATAAAATCTCATATAACTTCTATGATTTTAGCCGGAGAGTGAAAATATGCGCTGACAACATTTATACCCATAAAACGACTCTATGCTGTAGTCTAACACAAAATCTGACACCGAAAATTTTGGGACATTATCTCTGACCCCGGCCCTTACTCGATTCAGACCTCAAAAATGGGGCCCTTTTTCAATAATATCTCATATATCTTCTATAATTTTAGCGGGAGAGCGAAAATATGCGATGACCACATTTATACCCATAAAACGACTCTATGCTGTAGTCTAACACAAAATCTGACAACGAAAATTTTGGGACATTATCTCTGACCCCGGCCCTTACTCGATTCGGACCACAAAAATGGAACCCTTTTTCAATAAAATCTCATATATCTTCTATAATTTTAGCCAGAGAGCGAAAATATGCGATGACCAAATTTATACACATAAAACGACTCTATGCTATAGTCTAACACAAAATCTGACACCGAAAATTTTGGGACATTATCTCTGACCCCGGCCCTTACTCGATTCGGACCCCAAAAATAGGGCCCTTTTTCAATAAAATCTCATATAACTTCTATGATTTTAGCCGGAGATCGAAAATATGCGATGACCACATTTATATCCATAAAACGACTCTATGCTGTAGTCTAACACAAAATCTGACACCGAAAATTTTGGGACATTATCTCAACCCTGGCCCTTACTCGATTCGGACCCCAAAAATAGGGCCCTTTTTCAATAAAATCTCATATATCTTCTATGATTTTAGCCGGAGAGCGAAAATATGCGATAAGAACATTTATACCCATAAAACGACTCTATGATGTAGTCTAACACAAAATCTGACACTGGAAATTTTGGGACATTATCTCTGACCCCGGCCCTTACTCGATTCGGACCCCAAAAATGAGGCCCTTTTTCAATAAAATCTCATATATCTTCTATAATTTTAGCCGGAGAGCAAAAATATGCGATAACCACATTTATACCCATAAAACGACTCTATGCTGTAGTCTAACACAAAATCTGACACCAAAAATTTTGGGACATTATCTCTGACCCCGGCCCTTACTCGATTCGGACCCCAAAAATGGGGCCCTTTCTCAATAAAATCTCATATATATTCTATAATTTTAGCCGGAGAGCGAAAATATGCGATGACCACATTTATACCCATAAAACGACTCTATGCTGTACTCTAACACAAAATCTGACACTGAAAATTTTGGGACATTATCTCTGATCACGGCCCTTACTCGATTCGGACCCCAAAAATAGGGCCCTTTTTCACTAAAATCTCATATATCTTCAATAATTATAGCCGGAGAGCGAAAATATGCAATGACCACATTTATACCCATAAAACGACTCTATGCTGTAGTCTAACACAAAATCTGACACCGAAAATTTTGGGACATTATCTCTGACCCCGGCCCTTACTCGATTCGGACCCCAAAAATAGGGCCCTTTTTCAATAAAATCTCATATATCTTCTATAATTTTAGCCGGAGAGCGAAAATATGCGATGACCACATTTATACCCATAAAACGACTCTATGCTGTAGTCTAACACAAAATCTGACACCGAAAATTTTGAGACATTATCTCTGACCCCGGCCCTTACTCGATTCGGACCCCATAAATAGGGCCCTTTTTCAATAAAATCTCATATATCTTCAATAATTTTAGCCGGAGAGCGAAAATATGCAATGACCACATTTATACCCATAAAACGACTCTATGCTGTAGTCTAACACAAAATCTGACACCGAAAATTTTGGGACATTATCTCAACCCCGGCCCTTAGTCGATTCGGACCCCAAAAATAGGGCCCTTTTTCAATAAAATCTCATATAACTTCTATGATTTTAGCCGGAGATCGAAAATATGCGATGACCACATTTATACCCATAAAACGACTCTATGCTGTAGTCTAACACAAAATCTGACACCGAAAATTTTGGGACATTATCTCAACCCCGGCCCTTACTCGATTCGGACCCCAAAAATAGGGCCCTTTTTCAATAAAATCTCATATATCTTCTATGATTTTAGCCGGAGAGTGAAAATATGCGATAAGAACATTTATACCAATAAAACGACTCTATGATGTAGTCTAACACAAAATCTGACACTGGAAATTTTGGGACATTATCTCTGACCCCGGCCCTTACTCGATTCGGACCCCAAAAATGAGGCCCTTTTTCAATAAAATCTCATATATCTTCTATAATTTTAGCCGGAGAGCAAAAATATGCGATAACCACATTTATACCCATAAAACGACTCTATGCTGTAGTCTAACACAAAATCTGACACCAAAAATTTTGGGACATTATCTCTGACCCCGGCCCTTACTCGATTCGGACCCCAAAAATGGGGCCGTTTTTCAATAAAATCTCATATATATTCTATAATTTTAGCCGGAGAGCGAAAATATGCGATGACCACATTTATACCCATAAAACAACTCTATGCTGTAGTCTAACATAATATCTGACACTGAAAATTTTGGGACATTATCTCTGACCCCGGCCCTTACTCGATTCGGACCCCAAAAATAGGGCCCTTTTTCAATAAAATCTCATATGTCTTCTATAATTTTAGCCGGAGAGCGAAAATATGCGATGACCACATTTATACCCATAAAACGAGTCTATGCTGTAGTCTAACACAAAATCTGACACTGAAAATTTTGGGACATTATCTCTGATCCTGGCCCTTACTCGATTTGGACCCCAAAAATAGGGCCCTTTTCCAATAAAATCTCATGTATCTTCTATGATTTTAGCCGGACAGCGAAAATATGCGATGACCACATTTATACCCATAAAACGACTCTATGCTGTAGTCTAACAAAAAATCTGACACCGAAAATTTTGGGACATTATCTCTGACACCAAAAATTTTGGGACATTATCTCTGACCCTGGCCCTTACTCGATTCGGACCTCAAAAATGGGGCCCTTTTTCAATAAAATCTCATTTATCTTCTATAATTTTAGCCGGAGAGCGAAAATATGCGATGACCACATTTATACCCATAAAACGACTCTATGCTGTAGTCTAACACAAAATCTGACACCGAAAATTTTGGGACATTATCTCGGACCCCGGCCCTTACTCGATTCGGACCCCAAAAATGCGGCCCTTTTTCAATAAAAATCTCATATATCTTCTATAATTTTAGCCGGAGAGCGAAAATATGCGATGACCACATTTATACCCATAAAACAACTCTATGCTGTAGTCTAACATAATATCTGACACTGAAAATTTTGGGACATTATCTCTGACCCCGGCCCTTACTCGATTCGGACCCCAAAAATAGGGCCCTTTTTCAATAAAATCTCATATGTCCTCTATAATTTTAGCCGGAGAGCGAAAATATGCGATGACCACATTTATACCCATAAAACGAGTCTATGCTGTAGTCTAACACAAAATCTGACTCCAAGAATTTTGGGACATTATTTCTGACCCCGCCCCTTACTCGATTCAGACCCAAAAATAGGGCCCTTTTTCAATAAAATCTCATATATCTTCTATAATTTTAGCCGGAGAGCGAAAATATGCGATGACCACATTTATACCCATAAAACAACTCTATACTGTAGTCTAACATAAAATCTGACACCGAAAATTTTGGGATATTATCTCTGACCCCGGCCCTTACTCGATTCGGACCCCAAAAATGAGGCCCTTTATCAATAAAATCTGATATATCTTCTATAATTTTAGCCGGAGAGCGAAAATATGCGATGACCACATTTATACCCATAAAACGACTCTATGCTGTAGTCTAACACAAAATCTGACACCGGAAATTTTGGGACATTATCTCTGACCCCGGCCCTTACTCGATTCGGACCCCAAAAATAGGGCCCTTTTTCAATAAAATCTCATATATCTTTTATAATTTTAGCCGGAGAGCGAAAATATGCGAAGACCACATTTATACCCATAAAACGACTCTATGCTGTAGTCTAACACAAAATCTGACATCAAAAATTTCGAGACATTATCTCTGACCCCGGCCCTTACTCGATTCGGACTCTGAAAATAGGGCCCTTTTTCAATAAAATCTCATATATCTTCAATAATTTTAACCGGAGAGCGAAAATATGCGATGACCACATTTATACCCATAAAACGACTCTATGCTGTAGTCTAACACAAAATCTGACACCAAAAATTTTGGGATATTATCTCTGACCCCGGCCCTTACTCGATTCGGACCCCAAAAATAGGGCACTTTTTCAATAAAATCTCATATATATTCTATAATTTTAGCCGGAGAGCGAAAATATGCGATGACCACATTTATACCCATAAAACGACTCTATGCTGTAGTCTAACATAAAATCTGACACCAAAAATTTTGGGATATTATCACTGACCCAGGCCCTTACTCGATTCGGACCCCAAAAATGAGGTCTTTTTCAATAAAATCTCATATATCTTCTATATTTCATCCGGAGAGCGAAAATATACGATGACCACATTTATACCCATAAAACGACTCTATGCTGTAGTCTAACACAAAATCTGACACCGAAAATTTTGGGACATTATCTCTGACCCCGACCCTTGCTCGATTCGGACCCCAAAAATAGGGCCCGTTTTGAATAAAATCTCATATATATTCTATAATTTTAGCCGGAGAGCGAAAATATGCGATGACCACATTTATACCCATAAAACGACTCTATGCTGTAGTCTAACACAAAATCTGACACCGAAAATTTTGGGACATTATCTCTGACCCCGGCCCTTGCTCGATTCGGACCCCAAAAATAGGGCCCGTTTTGAATAAAATCTCATATATATTCTATAATTTTAGCCGGAGAGCGAAAATATGCGATGACCACATTTATACCCATAAAACGACTCTATGCTGTAGTCTAATATAAAATCTGACACCAAAAATTTTGGGATATTATCACTGACCCCGGCCCTTACTCGATTCGGACCCCAAAAATGAGGCCCTTTTTCAATAAAATCTCATATATCTTCTATATTTCAGCCGGAGAGCGAAAATATACGATGACCACATTTATACCCATAAAACGACTCTATGCTGTAGTCTAACACAAAATCTGACACCGAAAATTTTGGGACATTATCTCTGACCCCGGCCCTTACTCGATTCGGACCCCAAAAATAGGGCCCTTTTTCGATAAAATCTCATATATCTTCTATGATTTTAGCCAGAGAGCGAAAATATGCGATGACCACATTTATACCCATAAAACAACTCTATGCTGTAGTCTAACACAAAATCTGACACCAAAAATTTTGGGACATTATCTCTGACCCCGGCCCTTACTCGATTCGGACCCCAAAAAAAGGGCTCTTTTCCAATAAAATCTCATGTATCTTCTATGATTTTAGCCGGAGCGAAAATTTGCAATGGCCACATTTATACCCATAAAACAACTCTATGCTGCAGTCTAACACAAAATCTGACACTGAAAATTTTGGGACATTATCTCTGACCCCGGCCCTTACTCGATTCGGACCCCAAAAAAAGGGCCCTTTTCCAATAAAATCTCATGTATCTTCTATGATTTTAGCCGGAGAGCGAAAATATGCAATGGCCACATTTATACCCATAAAACGACTCTATGCTGCAGTCTAACACAAAATCTGACACTGAAAATTTTGGGTCATTATCTCTGATCCCGGCCCTTACTCGATTCGGACCCCAAAAATAGGGCCCTTTTTCAATAAAATCTCATATATCTTCAATAATTATAGAAGGAGAACAAAAATATGCAATGACCACATTTATACCCATAAAACGACTCTATGCTGTAGTCTAACACAAAATCTGACACCGAAAATTTTGGGACATTATCTCTGACCCTTACTCGATTCGGACCCCAAAAATGGGGCCCTTTTTCAATAAAATCTCATATATCTTCTATAATTTTAGTCGGAGAGCAAAAATATGCGATGACCACATTTATACTCATAAAACGACTCTATGCTGTAATCTAATACAAAACCTGACACCGAAAATTTCGGGACATTATCTCTGACATCAAAAATTTTGGGACATTATCTCTGACCCTTACTCGATTCGGACCCCAAAAATGGGGCCCTTTTTCAATAAAATCTCATATATCTTCAATAATTTTAGCCGGAGAGCCAAAATATGCGATGACCACATTTATACCCATAAAACGACTCTATGCTGTAGTCTAACATAAAATCTGACACCAAAAATTTTGGGATATTATCACTGACCCAGGCCCTTACTCGATTCGGACCCCAAAAATGAGGTCTTTTTCAATAAAATCTCATATATCTTCTATATTTCAGCCGGAGAGCGAAAATATACGATGACCACATTTATACCCATAAAACGACTCTATGCTGTAGTCTAACACAAAATCTGACACCGAAAATTTTGGGACATTATCTCTGACCCCGACCCTTGCTCGATTCGGACCCCAAAAATAGGGCCCGTTTTGAATAAAATCTCATATATATTCTATAATTTTAGCCGGAGAGCGAAAATATGCGATGACCACATTTATACCCATAAAACGACTCTATGCTGTAGTCTAATATAAAATCTGACACCAAAAATTTTGGGATATTATCACTGACCCCGGCCCTTACTCGATTCGGACCCCAAAAATGAGGCCCTTTTTCAATAAAATCTCATATATCTTCTATATTTCAGCCGGAGAGCGAAAATATACGATGACCACATTTATACCCATAAAACGACTCTATGCTGTAGTCTAACACAAAATCTGACACCGAAAATTTTGGGACATTATCTCTGACCCCGACCCTTGCTCGATTCGGACCCCAAAAATAGGGCCCGTTTTGAATAAAATCTCATATATATTCTATAATTTTAGCCGGAGAGCGAAAATATGCGATGACCACATTTATACCCATAAAACGACTCTATGCTGTAGTATAATATAAAATCTGACACCAAAAATTTTGGGATATTATCACTGACCCCGGCCCTTACTCGATTTGGACCCCAAAAATGAGGCCCTTTTTCAATAAAATCTCATATATCTTCTATATTTCAGCCGGAGAGCGAAAATATACGATGACCACATTTATACCCATAAAACGACTCTATGCTGTAGTCTAACACAAAATCTGACACCGAAAATTTTGGGACATTATCTCTGACCCCGACCCTTGCTCGATTCGGACCCCAAAAATAGGGCCCGTTTTGAATAAAATCTCATATATATTCTATAATTTTAGCCGGAGAGCGAAAATATGCGATGACCACATTTATACCCATTAAACGACTCTATGCTGTAGTCTAACACAAAATCTGACACCGAAAATTTTGGGACATTATCTCTGACCCCAACCCTTGCTCGATTCGGACCCCAAAAATAGGGCCCGTTTTGAATAAAATCTCATATATATTCTATAATTTTAGCCGGAGAGTGAAAATATGCGATGACCACATTTATACTCATAAAACGACTCTATGCTGTAGTCTAATATAAAATCTGACACCAAAAATTTTGGGATATTATCACTGACCCCGGCCCTTACTCAATTCGGACCCCAAAAATGAGGCCCTTTTTCAATAAAATCTCATATATCTTCTATATTTTAGCCGGAGAGCGAAAATATACGATGACCACATTTATACCCATAAAACGACTCTATGCTGTAGTCTAACACAAAATCTGACACCGAAAATTTTGGGACATTATCTCTGACCCCGGCCCTTACTCGATTCGGACCCCAAAAATAGGGCCCTTTTTCGATAAAATCTCATATATCTTCTATGATTTTAGCCGGAGAGCGAAAATATGCGATGACCACATTTATACCCATAAAACAACTCTATGCTGTAGTCTAACACAAAATCTGACACCAAAAATTTTGGGACATTATCTCTGACCCCGGCCCTTACTCGATTCGGACCCCAAAAAAAGGGCTCTTTTCCAATAAAATCTCATGTATCTTCTATGATTTTAGCCGGAGCGAAAATATGCAATGGCCACATTTATACCCATAAAACAACTCTATGCTGCAGTCTAACACAAAATCTGACACTGAAAATTTTGGGACATTATCTCTGACCCCGGCCCTTACTCGATTCGGACCCCAAAAAAAGGGCCCTTTTCCAATAAAATCTCATTTATCTTCTATGATTTTAGCCGGAGAGCGAAAATATGCAATGGCCACATTTATACCCATAAAACGACTCTATGCTGCAGTCTAACACAAAATCTGACACTGAAAATTTTGGGTCATTATCTCTGATCCCGGCCCTTACTCGATTCGGACCCCAAAAATAGGGCCCTTTTTCAATAAAATCTCATATATCTTCAATAATTATAGAAGGAGAGCGAAAATATGCAATGACCACATTTATACCCATAAAACGACTCTATGCTGTAGTCTAACACAAAATCTGACACCGAAAATTTTGGGACATTATCTCTGACCCTTACTCGATTCGGACCCCAAAAATGGGGCCCTTTTTCAATAAAATCTCATATATCTTCTATAATTTTAGTCGGAGAGCAAAAATATGCGATGACCACATTTATACTCATAAAACGACTCTATGCTGTAATCTAATACAAAACCTGACACCGAAAATTTCGGGACATTATCTCTGACATCAAAAATTTTGGGACATTATCTCTGACCCCGGCCCTTACTCGATTCGGACCCCAAAAATGGGGCCCTTTTTCAATAAAATCTCATATATCTTCAATAATTTTAGCCGGAGAGCCAAAATATGCGATGACCACATTTATACCCAAAAAACGACTCTATGCTGTAGTCTAACACAAAATCTGACACCGAAAATTTTGGGACATTATTTCTGACCCCGGCCCTTACTCGATTCAGACCCCAAAAATAGGGCCCTTTTTCAATAAAATCTCATATATCTTCTATAATTTTAGCCGGAGAGCGAAAATATGCGATGACCACATTTATACCCATAAAACGACTCTATGCTGTAGTCTAACATAAAATCTGACACCGAAAATTTTGGGATATTATCTCTGACCCCGGCCCTTACTCGATTCGGACCCCAAAAATGGGGCCCTTTATCAATAAAATCTGATATATCTTCTATAATTTTAGCCGGAGAGCAAAAATATGCGATGACCACATTTATACCCATAAAACGACTCTATGCTGTAGTCTAACACAAAATCTGACACTGGAAATTTTGGGACATTATCTCTGACCCCGGCCCTTACTCGATTCGGACCCCAAAAATAGGGCCCTTTTTCAATAAAATCTCATATATCTTCTATAATTTTAGCCGGAGAGCGAAAATATGCAATGACCACATTTATACCCATAAAACGACTCTATGCTGTAGTCTAACACAAAATCTGACACCAAAAATTTTGGGACATTATCTCTGACCCCGGCCCTTACTCGATTCGGACCCCAAAAATAGGGCCCTTTTTCAATAAAATCTCATATATATTCTATAATTTTAGCCGGAGAGCGAAAATATGCGATGACCACATTTATACCCATAAAACGACTCTATGCTGTAGTCTAACACAAAATCTGACACCGAAAATTTTGGGACATTATCTCTGACCCCGGCCCTTACTCGATTCGGACCCCAAAAATGGAGCCCTTATTCGATAAAATCTCATATATCTTTTATGATTTTAGCCGGAGAGCGAAAATATGCGATGACCACATTTATACCCATAAAACAACTCTATGCTGTAGTCTAACACAAAATCTGACACCAAAAATTTTGGGACATTATCTCTGACCCCGGCCCTTACTCGATTCGGACCCCAAAAATAGGGCCCTTATTCAATAAAATCTCAAATATCTTCTATAATTTTAGCCGGAGAGCGAAAATATGCGATGACCACATTTATACCCATAAAACGACTCTATGCTGTAGTCTAACACAAAATCTGACACCGAAAATTTTGGGACATTATCTCTCACCCCGGCCCTTACTCGATTCGGACCCCAAAAAAAGATCCCTTTTCCAATAAAATCTCATGTATCTTCTATAATTTTAGCCGGAGAGCGAAAATATGCAATGGCCACATTTATACCCATAAAACGACTCTATGCTGCAGTCTAACACAAAATCTGACACTGAAAATTTTGGGACATTATCTCTCATCCCGTCCCTTACTCGATTCGGACCCCAAAAATAGGGCCCTTTATCAATAAAATCTCATATATCTTCAATAATTATAGCCGGAGAGCGAAAATATGCAATGACCACATTTATACCCATAAAGCGACTCTATGCTGTAGTCTAACACAAAATCTGACACCGAAAATTTTGGGACATTATCTCTGACCCTTACTCAAGTCGGACCCCAAAAATGGGGCCCTTTTTCAATAAAATCTCATATATATTCTATAATTTTAGCCGGAGAGCGAAAATATGCGATGACCACATTTATACCCATAAAACGACTCTATGCTGTAGTCTAACACAAAATCTGACACCGAAAATTTTGGGACATTATCTCTGACCCCGGCCCTTACTCGATTCGGACCCCAAAAATGGAGCCCTTATTCGATAAAATCTCATATATCTTTTATGATTTTAGCCGGAGAGCGAAAATATGCGATGACCACATTTATACCCATAAAACAACTCTATGCTGTAGTCTAACACAAAATCTGACACCAAAAATTTTGGGACATTATCTCTGACCCCGGCCCTTACTCGATTCGGACCCCAAAAATAGGGCCCTTATTCAATAAAATCTCAAATATCTTCTATAATTTTAGCCGGAGAGCGAAAATATGCGATGACCACATTTATACCCATAAAACGACTCTATGCTGTAGTCTAACACAAAATCTGACACCGAAAATTTTGGGACATTATCTCTCACCCCGGCCCTTACTCGATTCGGACCCCAAAAAAAGATCCCTTTTCCAATAAAATCTCATGTATCTTCTATAATTTTAGCCGGAGAGCGAAAATATGCAATGGCCACATTTATACCCATAAAACGACTCTATGCTGCAGTCTAACACAAAATCTGACACTGAAAATTTTGGGACATTATCTCTCATCCCGTCCCTTACTCGATTCGGACCCCAAAAATAGGGCCCTTTATCACTAAAATCTCATATATCTTCAATAATTATAGCCGGAGAGCGAAAATATGCGATGACCACATTTATACCCATAAAACGACTCTATGCTGTAGTCTAACACAATATCTGACACCGAAAATTTTGGGACATTATCTCTCACCCCGGCCCTTACTCGATTCGGACCCCAAAAAAAGATCCCTTTTCCAATAAAATCTCATATATCTTCTATAATTTTAGTCGGAGAGCGAAAATATGTGATGACCACATTTATACTCATAGAACGACTCTATGCTGTAATCTAATACAAAATCTGACACCGAAAAATGTTATTTTCCTTAGTAAAATAAATTTTTGAATATACTTACCCGATGATCATATAGCTGCATCCCTGCTGCCCGACAGAAAAAATCTACGGGAGGAATACGCCAGCGATCGCTATACAGGTGGGGGTGTACATCAACAGCGCCATCTGTCAAGTAGGTACTCAAGTACTCGATGTCAACAACGAACCAATTTTCTCCTCTGTCCCACTGGTTCTCTATTGGGGAGGAAGGGTGGGTCCTTTAATTTATGATCATCGGGTAAGTATATTCAAAAATTTATTTTACTAAGGAAAATAACATTTTTCAATATCAAACTTACCCGATGATCATATAGCTGATTCACACCCAGGGGGGTGGGTAGAGACCAGCATAACAAGTTGACATTATGAGCTAAGTATTCCGTATTTCATTTTAGCAGTTATTCAAAATAACAAGCATAAAATAAATAAGTACCTGGTAAGGAAGACGACTTGAACAATTACTCTGCCTTTTTAAGTACGTCTTCCTTACTGAGCCTCGCGATCCTCATAGGACGCTGAGCGACTCCTAGGAGCTGAAGTATGAAGGGTTGCAACCCATACTAAAGGTCCTCATCAAAACCTCTAATCTAGGCGCTTCTCAAGAAATGATTTTGACCACCCGCTAAATCAAGAAGGATGCGAAAGGCTTCTTAGCCTTCCGGACAACCCAAAAATATTTCAAGAGAAAGATTAAAAAGGTTCTGGAATTAGGGAATTGTAGTGGTGGAGCCCCCACCACTACTGCACTCGTTGCTACGAATGGTCCCAGAGTGTAGCAGTTCTCGTAAAGAGACTGGACATTCTTAAGATAAAAGACGCGAACACTGATTTGCTTTTCCAATAGGTTGCGTCGAATCTATTTTGCAGAGATCTATTTTGTTTAAAGGTCACGGAAGTTGTGACAGCTCTAACTTCGTGTGTCCTTACCTTCAGCCAAGCTTGGTCTTCCTCATTCAGAAGGGAATGAGCTTCTCGTATTAACAGTCTGATAAAAATAGGATAAAGAATTCTCTGACATAGGCAAAGATGAATTCTTAACTGAACACCATAAAGCTTCAGACGGGCCTCGTAAAGGTTTTAAATAGAACTTAAGAGCTCTTACAGGACATAATACTCTTTCTAGTTCATTTCCAACTATACGATAAGTTTGGAATATCGAACGATATTGGTCAAGGCCGAGAAGGCAGCTCGTGTTTGGCTAGAAAACCAAGATGTAGAACATGTAGCCGTTTCGGATGAGAATCCGATGTTCTTGCTGAAGGCATGAATCTCACTGACTCTTTTAGCTGTGGATAAGCATATCAGGAAAAGAGTCTTAAAGGTGAGATCTTTCAGGGAGGCTGATTGAAGTGGTTCGAACCTGTCTAACATAAGGAATCTTAGAACCATGTCTAAATTCCAACCAGGTGTAACCAAACGACGCTCCTTCGTGGTCTCAAAAGACTTAAGGAGGTCCTGTAGATCTTTATTGTTGGAAAGATCTAAGCCTCTGTGATGGAAGACTGATGCCAACATGCTTCTGTAACCCTTGATAGTGGGAGCTGAAAGAGATCGCTCTTTCCTCAGATATAAGAGGAAGTCAGCTATTTGAGTTACAGAGGTACTGGTCGAGGATACGGATATTGACTTGCACCAGTTTCGGAAGATTTCCCACTTCGATTGGTAGACTCTAAGGGTGGATGTTCTCCTTGCTCTAGCAATCGCTCTGGTTGCCTCCTTCAAAAAACCTCTAGTTCTCGAGAGTCTTTCGATACTCTGAAGGCAGTGAGACAAAGAGCGTGGAGGCCTTGGAGTACCTTCTTTACGCGTGGCAGACGTAGCAGGTCCACCCTTAGGGGAAGAGTTCTGGGAACGTCTACTAGCCATCGAAGTACCTCGGTAAGTTATTCTCTCGCGGGCCAGAGGGAAGCAACTAGTGTCAACTTTGTCCCTTCGTGAGAGGCGAACTTCTGCAGTACCTTGTTGACAATCTAGAAGGGAGGGAATGCATATAGATCTAGATGAGACCAATCTAGTCGAAAGGCATCTAAAAGAACTACTGCTGGGTCCGGGATAGGTGAGCAAAGTATTGAGAGCCTCTTGGACATCGAGGTTGCGAAGAGATCTATGGTTGGCTGGCCCCAGGTGACCCAAAGTCTCTTGCATACATCCTTGTGGAGGGTCCAATATGTTGGAATTATTGTCCCTTCCTACTGCAACAATCTGCTAAGACATTCAAGTTGCCTTGGAAGAAACTTGTTACTAGTGAAAAGGCTAGACCTGTTGAACAGGAGAGGAGGTCACTTGCAAACTCGTACCATGTCAGAGAGTAGGTCCCTCCTTGCTAGGAGATGTACATCAAAGCAGGGAGTTGTCCGTGTTCACCTCCACTACTTTGCCTTGAAGGAGAGACCTGAAGCTTTTCCAGGTCAGACGTACTGCCAGAAGCTTCTTGCAGTTGAAATGCATTGTCCTTTAACTCGAGTTCCATAATCCCGAGCATTCCCTACCACCTAAGGTCGCACCCCAGCCTACGTCCGATGCGTCTGAGAAGAGAACGTGGTTGGGAGTCTGAACAGTCAGGGGAAGACCCTATCAAAGGTTGATAAAGTCCTTTCATCAAGTCAGACCAGACTTATCTTCCGGAAACCGGGATCGAGACCGCTTCTAGCGTCTTGTCCTTTTCCAGTGAAGAGCTAGATGAAACCGAAGAGGACGGAGGTGTAGTCTTCCAAGTGACACCAATTGAACCACGGATGACAGTGTCCTAACCAGACTCATCCACAGCCTGACAGGGCCGTGTTCCTTCTTCAGCATCTTCTGGATGGATAGCAGGGCTGGGGGTTGATCGTCTTGTTCAGCCATGTCCTCATCAGAGGGTTCCTCATCCGAAACTGATGAGGAAACGGCAACGGAGTGGGCAACGTCTGACTCGCTGAATCCGGTCGCACTGGTGGATGCGTGACGGAGCCGGACACAAGATCATGGTACTGCTGCACAGTCTGTGAACTGTCAACCATGGGGAAGCGAGGAAGTACAGCGACAACCCGAAACTGTCTAGACTGTCTGGGTTGTGCAGACAACCCCTTATCGGGTTGCTGAGGTTGCCGCACTGCGTCACAACAAGTCACCTCTGCTGGTTGTTGAACGTCTTCCCAGTGACACACTGAACGTCCACAACCACCTCCGAGAGTCGCTTAACGTCAACGTGCGACTGGCAACCCACACTGGGTCGCACGGGTGGAGGAACCATCTCAACTGGCGGACGTGAGTAGGATACCTCAGCGTCAACAGGGCGTACAACCAACCGGTAGGATGGTTGTTGGCAAGAAGGTTCTTCTCCGTAAAAAAATTCTCTATCAAGGACTAAGCTTGGACTGCATGTCTTGCAACAAAGCCCAAGGTCTATGGGAGCAGGTGTGGCAACAGACGGGGTTAGCGACTGAAGCGGAACCATTTACCCTCCCTGGAAGCATGTTATGCTTTAATTAAAGTCCATAGGAGGCTAAGCAGCTTAAGGCTCCTCTCCAAATGACAGAGTCCTCAAGGGAATATCAGAAGGAGGGAGAACAGCACTTTCTCATCTACAGGAACCATGTCCGAGAAAAGCTAGGTTATCTCAGTGAGGGTTTCACTGGTGCATAAGCAGCAGACCAGAAGGCAACGTTATGAAACTGCTTGACAGTCTGTGAACTGTCAAAAACTGAACTGTCAACCCCAACAGGTGCGTGAGGACATACAGCACTGGTGTATTAGTAGCACACCAGAAGGCAACGTCATGTAACTGTTTGACAGTCTGTGAGTTGGCAACAACTAAAGCTGTGTGGGGAAGCCTCAACTCCTGACTGACTAGTTTGCTGCGGGCGAGTGGCAGTAACCACAGTGTGTTGCGGAGGCTGACACACCGTGTCAAAACACGGCAGCTTGTGGTAGCTCACGCACGGCAACGGAGTGCTCCGTGTGTCTGTGGGAGTCGGCATGCATCTGGCAGGGACGACTGTGCATGGGTGTAGGAGCTCTCACAACAAGAGTGTGGGAGCAGGCAGCCATGCCGGGCGCACAACCGTGGCAGGCTGTAGGCCAACGGGTGCATCGTCAACCTTCTCCGCAGTCTGATTGTGGGAGCTGGCAACAACAAAAGCGGAGTGCTGGTGCGTGGGAGGGACTGCCGTGGGTTGCGGAGCATGCCGCATTGCGGCAAAACACGGCAGCTTGACAGCACCTTCCCACTGCTGATGCGGTAGCTCACGCATGTTAACGGAGGGTGCAGCATGAACATGCGTCTGGCAGGATCGACTGCGCATCGGTGGAGCTCTCACAGGTGGAGTGTGGGAGCAGGCAGCCGCAGTATCTGCTGAGCGCACAACCGTGGCAGGTTGTAGGTTAACAGGTGCAGTGTCAACCTTCTCAGCACGATACTCCTGCATGAAGGAAGCAAGCTGAGACTGCATATCTGCAGCATGGACCGCTAGGGTCTATAAAAGACGGCAACAAACGGAGCTACTGTCCGTTGTGACTGAGGGTCTAAAACAGTTGGTGCGGCAACAGACGGAGTTACTGCCTGTTGCTGTACCACCTTGCCTCTCTCGGAAGGTGTGCAGTCGTCGGATGACTGCAGCGAGTCCGGACTGACCCAGTGGCTACACCTAGGCCGTTGGACTTGCGCGGAAGGGACCGACTTGCACTTAAAAAAGCTGCAAGATTTGGTCCATGGTTTCTGCGAGAAACCTCTTCCGCAGACGAGGAATAAATGGGCTCTCTCGTCTTTGTGTGGGTGGGGTGATCACGTCGGCAACGTGTGTAGATACACCCGAAACCACGGAGGGAAACGTCTGTTCGTCGATCAAGGCCTGTGGAACCCATAAGTCCTTCGACATTACTTCTCCCCTGGGCTTGGGAGCTTGTAAGAGGTATCGGACTAGGTGAACCACTGGCACGAACAGACGAACCCTCGAACGCAACACTGTAACACTTTGCGCATATCACTTTATCACTTTTGATTTTCTGTTAGCACTTATTTCACTGAAATCGAAACTTTAACTGATTTCTATCTGAAACACGCAATTCTATCCTTCATTAAAAGGTAGTAATTGCGAAAACAGTATTACAATGCAACAGAAAAACATAATTAAAGATAAAGAATTCAGTGGCTGGAAAAGAGACTAAACACTAGATCAAATAAACTACGTTTAAAATCTCTCACCGCATAAAGCCTGGGAACAAGAATAAAACTCTAGAAACGTTTTACCTTCTTCCCCTACAGCGACTAGGGAGAAGAGTAAAAAACGAGAACAACGTTACCCGCTTGAACGAAACGTTTATTCTCCTCTCTCTCCCTCCGTCTCTATCTCTCTCTCTCTTCTCTCTTGACTTAGAACCTGAGAGAAGAGCCCAATTATATATCGTTAAAACATATTATTTGATAAAGGAAAAAACTGAAAGGTTTCCCAAATAAAAAGTTCCTTTATTTAGAATTTAAACCATTTAAGCTAAGAAAGAATGAACGAAACGCTAGAATCGGTTTACTCTTACTGCAACGTGAAACCGTGAAATACTCTCTCTATCGTAACGATAGAGCGCATGTTGAACGTTCTGAACGTCAACAACTGCGGAGACTAAACTAAACGTTAGTTCATCTTTGAAAACAGTACGAGACTATCAAAGAAATTCATTCATAAAACATTAAAATTAAAAAAGTATTAAATTCTTAAAAGGTAAATACGATATGACGGGCTCAATGTAAATTAACTTCGGTTCCAAGTAAGGACTGCCTACTATTAGGTCTCATATAAACAAACATAAAAATTAATTTTTATAAGAATTAATTTTTATAAGTTTATAAAAAATGGAAAGTTAATCGAAGAGGCCTATAAAGGCGGAGAGATATAAAATAAATAGATCTATAACTTGTTAAGCAAAATTACCAAAAACCTAAACACACTTCCGTCTAAGGGAAGGGTCGGCCATTTAAAAGTGAAAGAGAGTCCATACTCTCTTCGTCACCAACACTTCCGTCTAAGGGAAGGGTCGGCCATAATTAAATCTATCCAAAACGAGTTTTGAAATGAAGATAAAACCCTGCATAGCGAAAGCTCAAAACTGGAATAGTGTACTTCACCAAATCGTTGTGAAAACAAATCCAGTTAGGGACGGCGTATTTAGTAGGTCTTGCCTGTGGCACGACAGAGGGAAAATTGGTTCGTTGTTGACATCGAGTACTTGAGTACCTACTTGACAGATGGCGCTGTTGATGTACACCCCCACCTGTATAGCGATCGCTGGCGTATTCCTCCCGTAGATTTTTTCTGTCGGGCAGCAGGGATGCAGCTATATGATCATCGGGTAAGTTTGATATTGAAAATTTTGGGACATTATCTCTGACCCCGGCCCTAACTCGATTCGGACCCCAAAAATAGGGCCCTTTTTCAATAAAATCTCATGTATCTTCTATGATTTTACTCGGAGAGCAAAAATATGCGATGGCCACATTTATACTCATAAAACGACTCTATGCTGTAATCTAATACAAAATCTGACACCGAAAATTTTGGGACATTATCTCTGACCCCGGCCCTTACTCGATTCGGACCCCAAAAATAGGGCTTTTTTTCAATAAAATCTCATGTATCTTCTATAATTTTAGCCGGAGAACGAAAATATGCGATGGCCACATTTATAACCATAAAACGACTCTAAGCTGTAGTCTAACTCAAAATCTGACACTGAAAATATTGGGACATTATCTCTGATCCCGGCCCTTACTCGATTCGGACCCCAAAAATAGGGCCCTTTTTCAATAAAATCTCATATATCTTCAATAATTATAGCCGCAGAGCGAAAATATGCAATGACCACATTTATACCCATAAAACGACTCTATGCTGTAGTCTAACACAAAATCTGACACCGAAAATTTTGGGACATTATCTCTGACATCAAAAATTTTGGGACATTATCTCTGACCCCGGCGCTTACTCGATTCGGACCCCAAAAATGGGGCCCTTTTTCAATAAAATCTCATATATCTTCTATAATTTTAGCCGGAGAGCGAAAATATGCGATGACCACATTTATACCCATAAAACGACTCTATGCTGTAGTCTAACACAAAATCTGACACCGAGAATTTTGGGACATTATCTCTGATCTCGGCCCTTACTCAATTCGGACCCCAAAAATAGGGCCCTTTTCCAATAAAATCTCATGTATATTCTATGATTTTAGCCGGAGAGCGAAAATATGCGATGACCATATTTATACCCATAAAACGACTCTATGCTATAGTCTAACACAAAATCTGACACCGAAAATTTTGGGACATTATCTCTGACATCAAAAATTTTGGGACATTATCTCTGAACCCGGCCCTTACTCGATTCGGACCCCAAAAATGGGGCCCTTTTTCAATAAAATCTCATATATCTTCTATAATTTTAGCCGGAGAGCGAAAATATGCGATGACCACATTTATACCCATAAAACGACTCTATGCTGTAGTCTAACACAAAATCTGACACCGAAAATTTTGGGACAATATCTCGGACCCCGGCCCTTACTCGATTCGGACCCCAAAAATGGGGCCCTTTTTCAATAAAAATCTCATATATCTTCTATAATTTTAGCCGGAGAGCGAAAATATGTGATGACCACATTTATACCCATAAAACGACTCTATGCTGTAGTCTAACACAAAATCTGACACCGAAAATTTTGGGACATTATTTCTGACCCCGGACCTTACTCGATTCGGACCCCAAAAAAAGGGCCCTTTTCCAATAAAATCTCATGTATCTTCTATGATTTTAGCGGGAGAGCGAAAATATGCAATGGCCACATTTATACCCATAAAACGACTCTATGCTGCAGTCTAACACAAAATCTGACACTGAAAATTTTGGGACATTATCTCTGACCCCGGCCCTTACTCGATTCGGACCCCAAAAAAAGGGCCCTTATCCAATAAAATCTCATGTATCTTCTATGATTTTAGCCGGAGAGCAAAAATATGCAATGGCCACATTTATACCCATAAAACGACTCTATGCTGCAGTCTAACACAAAATCTGACACTGAAAATTTTGGGACATTATCTCTGATCCCGGCCCTTACTCGATTCGGACCACAAAAATAGGGCCCTTTTTCAATAAAATTTCATATATCTTCAATAATTATAGCCGGAGAGCGAAAATATGCAATGACCACATTTATACTCATAAAACGACTCTATGCTGTAATCTAAAACAAAATCTGGCACAGAAAATTTTGTGACATTATCTCTGACCCTTACTCGATTCGGACCCCAAAAATGGGGCCCTTTTTCAATAAAATCTCATATATCTTCTATAATTTTAGTCGGAGAGCGAAAATATGCGATGATCACATTTATACTCATAAAACGACTCTATGCTGTAATCTAATACAAAATCTGACACCGAAAATTTTGGGACATTATCTCTGACCCCGGCCCTTACTCGATTCGGACCCCAAAAATAGGGCCCTTTTTCAATAAAATCTCATGTATCTTCTATGATTTTACTCGGAGAGCGCAAATATGCGATGGCCACATTCATACTCATAAAACGACTCTATGCTGTAATCTAATACAAAATCTGACATCGAAAATTTTGGGACATTATCTCTGACCCCGGCCCTTACTCGATTCGGACCCCAAAAATAGGGCCCTTTTTCAATAAAATCTCATGTATCTTTTATGATTTTAGCCGGAGAGCGAAAATATGCGATGGCCACATTTATACCCATAAAACGACTCTATGCTGTAGTCTAACACAAAATCTGACACAGAAAATTTTGGGACATTATCTCTGATCCCGGCCCTTACTCGATTCGGACCCCAAAAATAGGGCCCTTTTTCAATAAAATCTCATATATCTTTAATAATTATAGCCGGAGAGCGAAAATATGCAATGACCACATTTATACCCATAAAACGACTCTATGCTGTAGTCTAAAACAAAATCTGACACAGAAAATTTTGGGATATTATCTCTGACATCAAAAATTTTGGGACATTATCTCTGACCCCGGCCCTTACTCGATTCGGACCCCAAAAATGGGGCCCTTTTTCAATAAAATCTCATTATCTTCTATAATTTTAGCCGGAGAGCGAAAATATGCGATGACCACATTTATACCCATAAAACGACTCTATGCTGTAGTATAACACAAAATCTGACACAGAAAATTTTGGGATATTATCTCTGATCCCGGCCCTTACTCGATTCGGACCCCAAAAATAGGGCCCTTTTCCAATAAAATCTCATGTATCTTCTATGATTTTAGCCGGAGAGCGAAAATATGCGATGACCACATTTATACCCATAAAACGACTCTATGCTGTAGTCTAACACAAAATCTGACACCGAAAATTTTGGGACATTATCTCTGACATCAAAAATTTTGGGACATTATCTCTGACCCCGGCCCTTACTCGATTCGGACCCCAAAAATGGGGCCCTTTTTCAATAAAATCTCATGTATCTTCTATAATTTTAGCCGGAGAGCAAAAATATGCGATGACCACATTTATACCCATAAAACGACTCTATGCTGTAGTCTAACACAAAATCTGACACCGAAAATTTTGGGATATTATCTCGGACCCCGGCCCTTACTCGATTCGGACCCCAAAAATGGGGCCCTTTTTCAATAAAAATCTCATATATCTTCTATAATTTTAGCCGGAGAGCGAAAATATGCGATGACCACATTTATACCCATAAAACGACTCTATGCTGTAGTCTAACACAAAATCTGACACCGGAAATTTTGGGACATTATCTCTGACCCCGGCCCTTACTCGATTCGGACCCCAAAAATAGGGCCCTTTTTCAATAAAATCTCATATATCTTCTATGATTTTAGCCGGAGAGCGAAAATATGCGAAGACCACATTTATACCCAAAAAACGACTCTATGCTGTAGTCTAACACAAAATCTGAAACCGAAAATTTTGGAAAATTATTTCTGACCCCGGCCCTTCCTCGATTCAGACCCTAAAAATAGGGCCCTTTTTCAATAAAATCTCATTTATCTTCTATAATTTTAGCCAGAGAGCGAAAATATGTGATGACCATATTTATACCCATAAAACAACTCTATGCTGTAGTCTAACATAAAATCTAACACCGAAAATTTTGGGATATTATCTCTGACCCCGGCCCTTACTCGATTCGGACCCCAAAAATGGGTCCTTTATCAATAAAATCTGATATATCTTCTATAATTTTAGCCGGAGAGCGAAAATATGCGATGATCACATTTATACCCATAAAACGACTCTATGCTGTAGTCTAACACAAAATCTGACACCGAAAATTTTGGGATATTATCTCGGACCCCGGCCCTTACTCGATTCGGACCCCAAAAATGGGGCCCTTTTTCAATAAAAATCTCATATATCTTCTATAATTTTAGCCGGAGAGCAAAAATATGAGATGACCACATTTATACCCATAAAACGACTCTATGCTGTAGTCTAACACAAAATCTGACACCAAAAATTTTGGGATATTATCTCTGACCCCGGCCCTTACTTGATTTGGACCCCAAAAATAGGGCCCTTTTCCAATAAAATCTCATATATCTTCTATGATTTTAGCCGGAGAGCGAAAATATGCGAAGACCACATTTATACCCAAAAAACAACTCTATGCTGTAGTCTAACACAAAATCTGACACCGAAAATTTTGGGACATTATCTCTGACCCCGGCCCTTCCTCGATTCAGACCCCAAAAATAGGGCCCTTTTTCAATAAAATCTCATTTATCTTCTATAATTTTAGCCGGAGAGCGAAAATATGCGATGACCACATTTATACCCATAAAACAACTCTATGCTGTAGTCTAACATAAAATCTGACACCGAAAATTTTGGGATATTATCTCTGACCCCGGCCCTTACTCGATTCGGACCCCAAAAATGGGGCTCTTTATCAATAAAATCTGATATATCTTCTATAATTCTAGCCGGAGAGCGAAAATATGCGATGACCACATTTATACCCATAAAACGACTCTATGCTGTAGTCTAACACAAAATCTGACACCGGAAATTTTCAGACATTATCTCTGACCCCGGCCCTTACTCGATTCGGACCCCAAAAATAGGGCCCTTTTTCAATAAAATCTCATATATCTTCTATAATTTTAGCCGGAGAGCGAAAATATGCGATGACCACATTTATACCCATAAAACGACTCTATGCTGTAGTCTAACATAAAATCTGACACGAAATATTTTAGGATATTATCACTGACCCCGGCCCTTACTCGATTCGGACCCCAAAAATGAGGCCCTTTTTCAATAAAATCTCATATATCTTCTATATTTTAGCCGGAGAGCGAAAATATACGATGACCACATTTATACACATAAAACGACTCTATGCTGTAGTCTAACACAAAATCTGACACCGAAAATTTTGGGACATTATCTCTGACCCCGGCCCTTACTCGATTCGGACCCCAAAAATAGGGCCCTTTTTCGATAAAATCTCATATATCTTCTATGATTTTAGCCGGAGAGCGAAAATATGCGATGACCACATTTATACCCATAAAACAACTCTATGCCGTAGTCTAACACAAAATCTGACACCGAAAATTTTGGGACATTATCTCTGACCCCGGCCCTTACTCGATTCGGACCCCAAAAATAGGGCCCTTTTTCAATAAAATCTCATATATCTTCTATAATTTTAGCCGGAGAGCGAAAATATGCGATGACCACAATTATACCCATAAAACGACTCTATGCTGTAGTCTAACACAAAATCTGACACCGAAAATTTAGGGACATTATCTCTGACCCCGGCCCTTACTCGACTCGGACCCCAAAAAAAGGGCCCTTTTCCAATAAAATCTCATGTATCTTCTATGATTTTAGCCGGAGAGCAAAAATATGCAATGGCCACATTTATACCCATAAAACGACTCTATGCTGTAGTCTAACACAAAATCTGACACTGAAAATTTTGGGACATTATCTCTGATCCCAGCCCTTACTCGATTCGGACCCCAAAAATAGGGCCCTTTTTCAATAAAATCTCATATATCTTCAATAATTATAGCCGGAGAGCGAAAATATGCAATGACCACATTTATACCCATAAAACGACTCTATGCTGTAGTCTAACACAAAATCTTACACCGAAAATTTTGGGACATTATCTCTGACCCTTACTCGATTCGGACCCCAAAAATGGGGCCCTTTTTCAATAAAATCTCATATATCTTCTATAATTTTAGTCGGAGAGCGAAAATATGCGATGACCACATTTATACTCATAAAACGACTCTATGCTGTAATCTAAAACAAAATCTGACACCGAAAATTTTGGGACATTATCTCTGACCCCGGCCCTTACTCGATTCGGACCCCAAAAATAGGGCCCTTTTTCAATAAAATCTCATGTATCTTCTATGATTTTAGCTGGAGAGCGAAAATATGCGATGGCCACATTTATACCCAAAAAACGACTCTATGCTGTAGTCTAACACAAAATCTGACACTGAAAATTTTGGGACATTATCTCTGATCCCGGCCCTTACTCGATTCGGACCCCAAAAATAGGGCCCTTTTTCAATAAAATCTCATATATCTTCAATAATTATAGCCGCAGAGCGAAAATATGCAATGACCACATTTATACCCATAAAACGACTCTATGCTGTAGTCTAACACAAAATCTGACACCGAAAATTTTGGGACATTATCTCTGACATCAAAAATTTTGGGACATTATCTCTGACCCCGGCCCTTACTCGATTCGGACCCCAAAAATGGGGCCCTTTTTCAATAAAATCTCATGTATCTTCTATAATTTTAGCCGGAGAGCGAAAATATGCGATGACCAGATTTATACCCATAAAACGACTCTATGCTGTAGTCTAACACAAAATCTGACACAGAAAATTTTGGGACATTATCTCTGACATCAAAAATTTTGGGACATTATCTCTGACCCCGGCCCTTACTCGATTCGGACCCCAAAAATGAGGTCCTTTTTCAATAAAATCTCATATATCTTCTATAATTCAAGCCGGAGAGCGAAAATATGCGATGACCACATTTATACCCATAAAACGACTCTATGCTGTAGTCTAACACAAAATCTGACACAGAAAATTTTGGGACATTATCTCTGACATCAAAAATTTTGGGACATTATCTCTGACCCCGGCCCTTACTCGATTCGGACCCCAAAAATGGGATCCTTTTTCAATAAAATCTCATATATCTTCAATAATTATAGCCGGAGAGCGAAAATATGCGATGACCACATTTATAACCATAAAACGACTCTATGCTGTAGTCTAACACAAAATCTGACAAAGAAAATTTTGGGATATTATCTCTGATCCCGGCCCTTACTCGATTCGGACCCCAAAAATAGGGCCCTTTTCCAATAAAATCTCATGTATCTTCTATGATTTTAGCCGGAGCGAAAATATGCGATGACCACATTTATACCCATAAAACGACTCTATGCTATAGTCTAACACAAAATCTGACACCGAAAATTTTGGGACATTATCTCTGACATCAAAAATTTTGGGACATTATCTCTGACCCCAGCCCTTACTCGATTCGGACCCCAAAAATGGGGCCCTTTTTCAATAAAATCTCATATATCTTCTATAATTTTAGCCGGAGAGCGAAAATATGCGATGACCACATTTATACCCATAAAACAACTCTATGCTGTAGTCTAACACAAAATCTGACACCGAAAATTTTGGGATATTATCTTGGACCCCAGCCCTTACTCGATTCGGACCCCAAAAATGGGGCCCTTTTTCAATAAAAATCTCATATATCTTCTATAATTTTAGCCGGAGAGCGAAAATATGCGATGACCACATTTATACCCATAAAACGACTCTATGCTGTAGTCTAACACAAAATCTGACACCGGAAATTTTGGGACATTATCTCTGACCCCGGCCCTTACTCGATTCAGACCCCAAAAATAGGGCCCTTTTTCAATAAAATCTCATATATCTTCTATAATCTTAGCCGGAGACAAAAATATGCGATGACCACATTTATACCCATAAAACGACTCTATGCTGTAGTCTAACACAATATCTGACACCGAAAATTTTGAGACATTATCTCTGACCCCGGCCCTTACTCGATTCGGACCCCAAAAATAGGGCCCTTTTCCAATAAAATCTCATATATCTTCAATAATTTTAGCCGGAGAGCGAAAATATGCGATGACCACATTTATACCCATAAAACGACTCTATGCTGTAGTCTAACATAAAATCTGACACCAAAAATTTTAGGATATTATCACTGACCCCGGCCCTTACTCGATTCGGACCCCAAAAATGAGGCCCTTTTTCAATAAAATCTCATATATCTTCTATATTTTAGCCGGAGCGCGAAAATATACGATGACCACATTTATACTCATAAAATGACTCTATGCTGTAGTCTAACACAAAATCTGACACCGAAAATTTTGAGACATTATCTCTGACCCCGGCCCTTACTCGATTCGGACCCCAAAAATAGGGCCCTTTTTCGATAAAATCTCATATATCTTCTATGATTTTAGCCGGAGAGCGAAAATAAGCGATGACCACATTTATACCCATAAAACAACTCTATGCTGTAGTCTAACACAAAATCTAACACCGAAAATTTTGGGCTATTATCTCTGACCCCGGCCCTTACTCGATTCGGACCCCAAAAATAGGGCCCTTTTTCAATAAAATCTCATATATCTTCTATAATTTTAGCAGGAGAGCGAAAATATGCGATGACCACATTTATACCCATAAAACGACTCTATGCTGTAGTCTTACACAAAATCTGACACCGAAAATTTTGGGACATTATCTCTGACCGATTCGGACCCCAAAAAAAGGGCCCTTTTCCAATAAAATCTCATGTATCTTCTATGATTTTAGCTGGAGAGCAAAAATATGCAATGGCCACATTTATACTCATAAAACGACTCTATGCTGTAATCTAATACAGAATCTGACACTGAAAATTTTGGGACATTATCTCTGACCCTTACTCGATTCGGACCCCAAAAATGGGGCCATTTTTCAATAAAATCTCATATATCTTCTATGATTTTAGTCGGAGAGCGAAAATATGCGATGACCACATTTATACTCATAAAACGACTCTATGCTGTAATCTAATACAAAATCTGACACCGAAAATTTTGGGACATTATCTCTGACCCCGGCCCTTACTCGATTCGGACCCAAAAAAAAGGGCCCTTTTTCAATAAAATCTCATGTATCTTCTATGATTTTAGCTGGAGAGCGAAAATATGCGATGGCCACATTTATACCCATAAAACGACTCTAAGCTGTAGTCTAACACAAAATTTGACACTGAAAATTTTGGGATATTATCTCTGATCCCGGCCCTTACTCGATTCGGACCCCAAAAATAGGGCCCTTTTTCAATAAATTTCATATATCTTCAATAATTATAGCCGGAGAGCGAAAATATGCGATGACCACATTTATACCCATAAAACGACTCTATGCTGTAGTCTAACACAAAATCTGACACTGAAAATTTCGGGACATTATCTCTGATCCCGGCCCTTACTCGATTCGGACCCCAAAAACAGAGCCCTTTTCCAATAAAATCTCATGTATATTCTATGATTTTAGCCGGAGAGCAAAAATATGCGATGACCACATTTATACCTATAAAACGACTCTATGCTGTAGTCTAACACAAAATCTGACACCGAAAATTTTGGGACATTGTCTCTGACATCAAAAATTTTTAGGACATTATCTCTGACCCCGGGCCCTTACTCGATTCGGACCCCAAAAATGGGGCCCTTTTTCAATAATATCTCATATATCTTCTATAATTTTAGCTGGAGAGCGAAAATATGCGATGACCACATTTATACCCATAAAACGACTCTATGCTGTAGTCTAACACAAAATCTGACACCGAAAATTTCGGGACATTCTCTCGGACCCCGGCCCTTACTCGATTCAGACCCCAAAAATGGGGCCCTTTTTCAATAAAAATCTCATATATCTTCTATAATTTTAGCCGGAGAGCGAAAATATGCGATGACCACATTTATACCCATAAAACGACTCTATGCTGTAGTCTAACACAAAATCTGACGCCGAAAATTTTGGGACATTATCTCTGCCCCGGCCCTTACTCGATTCGGACCCCAAAAATAGGGCCCTTTTTCAATAAAATCTCATATATCTTCTATGATTTTAGCCGGAGAGCGAAAATATGCGATAACCACATTTATACCCATAAAACGACTCTATGCTGTAGTCTAACATAAAATCTGACACTGAAAATTTTGGGACATTATCTTTGACCCCGGCCCTTACTCGATTCGGACCCCAAAAATGAGGCCCTTTTCAATAAAATCTCAAATATCTTCTATAATTTTAGCCGGAGAGCGAAAATATGCGATGACCACATTTATACCCATAAAACGACTCTATGCTGTAGTCTAACACAAAATCTGACACCGAAAATTTTGGGACATTATCTCGGACCCCGGCCCTTACTCGATTCGGACCCCAAAAATAGGGCCCTTTTTCAATAAAATCTTATATATCTTCTATAATTTTAGCCGGAGAGCGAAAATATGCGAAGACCACATTTATACCCAAAAAACGACTCTATGCTGTAGTCTAACACAAAATCTGACACCGAAAATTTTGGGACATTATTTCTGACCCCGGCCCTTACTCGATTCAGACCCCAAAAATAGGGCCCTTTTTCAATAAAATCTCATATATCTTCTATAATTTTAGCCGGAGAGCGAAAATATGCGATGACCACATTTATACCCATAAAACAACTCTATGCTGTAGTCTAACATAAAATCTGACACCGAAAATTTTGGGATATCTCTGACCCCGGCCCTTACTCGATTCGGACCCCAAAAATAGGGCCCTTTATCAATAAAATCTGATATATCTTCTATAATTTTAGCCGGAGAGCGAAAATATGCGATGACCACATTTATACACATAAAACGACTCTATGCTGTAGTCTTACACAAAATCTGACACCGGAAATTTTGGGACATTATCTCTGACCCCGGCCCTTACTCGATTCGGACCCCAAAAATAGGGCCCTTTTTCAATAAAATCTCATATATCTTCTATAATTTTAGCCGGAGAGCGAAAATATGCGATGACCACATTTATACCCATAAAACGACTCTATGCTGTAGTCTAACACAATATCTGACACCGAAAATTTTGAGACATTATCTCTGACCCCGGCTCTTACTTGATTCGGACCCCAAAAATAGGGCCCTTTTTCAATAAAATCTCATATATCTTCAATAATTTTAGCCGGAGAGCGAAAATATGCAATGACCACATTTATACCCATAAAACAACTCTATGCTGTAGTCTAACACAAAATCTGACACCGAAAATTTTGGGACATTATCTCTGACCCCGGCCCTTACTAGATTCGGACCCCAAAAATAGGGCCATTTTTCAATAAAATCTCATATATATTCTATAATTTTAGCCGGAGAGCGAAAATATGCGATGACCACATTTATACCCATAAAACGACTCTATGCTGTAGTCTAACACAAAATCTGACACCAGAAATTTTGGGACATTATCTCTGACCCCGGCCCTTACTCGATTCGGACCCCAAAAATAGGGCCCTTTTTCGATAAAATCTCATATATCTTCTATGATTTTAGCCGGAGAGCGAAAATATGCGATGACCACATTTATACCCATAAAACGACTCTATGCTGTAGTCTAACACAAAATCTTACACCGAAAATTTTGGGACATTATCTCTGACCCTTACTCGATTCGGACCCCAAAAATGGGGCCCTTTTTCAATAAAATCTCATATATCTTCTATAATTTTAGTCGGAGAGCGAAAATATGCGATGACCACATTTATACTCATAAAACGACTCTATGCTGTAATCTAAAACAAAATCTGACACCGAAAATTTTGGGACATTATCTCTGACCCCGGCCCTTACTCGATTCGGACCCCAAAAATAGGGCCCTTTTTCAATAAAATCTCAAATATCTTCTATAATTTTAGCCGGAGAGCGAAAATATGCGATGACCACATTTATACCCATAAAACGACTCTATGCTGTAGTCTAACACAAAATCTGACACCGAAAATTTTGGGACATTATCTCGGACCCCGGCCCTTACTCGATTCGGACCCCAAAAATAGGGCCCTTTTTCAATAAAATCTCATATATCTTCTATAATTTTAGCCGGAGAGCGAAAATATGCGAAGACCACATTTATACCCAAAAAACGACTCTATGCTGTAGTCTAACACAAAATCTGACACCGAAAATTTTGGGACATTATTTCTGACCCCGGCCCTTACTCGATTCGGACCCCAAAAATAGGGCCCTTTTTCAATAAAATCTCATATATCTTCAATAATTATAGCCGGAGAGCGAAAATATGCAATGACCACATTTATACCCATAAAACGACTCTATGCTGTAGTCTAACACAAAATCTTACACCGAAAATTTTGGGACATTATCTCTGACCCTTACTCGATTCGGACCCCAAAAATGGGGCCCTTTTTCAATAAAATCTCATATATCTTCTATAATTTTAGTCGGAGAGCGAAAATATGCGATGACCACATTTATACTCATAAAACGACTCTATGCTGTAATCTAAAACAAAATCTGACACCGAAAATTTTGGGACATTATCTCTGACCCCGGCCCTTACTCGATTCGGACCCCAAAAATAGGGCCCTTTTTCAATAAAATCTCATGTATCTTCTATGATTTTAGCTGGAGAGCGAAAATATGCGATGGCCACATTTATACCCAAAAAACGACTCTATGCTGTAGTCTAACACAAAATCTGACACTGAAAATTTTGGGACATTATCTCTGATCCCGGCCCTTACTCGATTCGGACCCCAAAAATAGGGCCCTTTTTCAATAAAATCTCATATATCTTCAATAATTATAGCCGCAGAGCGAAAATATGCAATGACCACATTTATACCCATAAAACGACTCTATGCTGTAGTCTAACACAAAATCTGACACCGAAAATTTTGGGACATTATCTCTGACATCAAAAATTTTGGGACATTATCTCTGACCCCGGCCCTTACTCGATTCGGACCCCAAAAATGGGGTCCTTTTTCAATAAAATCTCATATATCTTCTATAATTTTAGCCGGAGAGCGAAAATATGCGATGACCAGATTTATACCCATAAAACGACTCTATGCTGTAGTCTAACACAAAATCTGACACAGAAAATTTTGGGACATTATCTCTTGACATCAAAAATTTTGGGACATTATCTCTGACCCCGGCCCTTACTCGATTCGGACCCCAAAAATGAGGTCCTTTTTCAATAAAATCTCATATATCTTCTATAATTCAAGCCGGAGAGCGAAAATATGCGATGACCACATTTATACCCATAAAACGACTCTATGCTGTAGTCTAACACAAAATCTGACACAGAAAATTTTGGGACATTATCTCTGACATCAAAAATTTTGGGACATTATCTCTGACCCCGGCCCTTACTCGATTCGGACCCCAAAAATGGGATCCTTTTTCAATAAAATCTCATATATCTTCAATAATTATAGCCGGAGAGCGAAAATATGCGATGACCACATTTATAACCATAAAACGACTCTATGCTGTAGTCTAACACAAAATCTGACAAAGAAAATTTTGGGATATTATCTCTGATCCCGGCCCTTACTCGATTCGGACCCCAAAAATAGGGCCCTTTTCCAATAAAATCTCATGTATCTTCTATGATTTTAGCCGGAGCGAAAATATGCGATGACCACATTTATACCCATAAAACGACTCTATGCTATAGTCTAACACAAAATCTGACACCGAAAATTTTGGGACATTATCTCTGACATCAAAAATTTTGGGACATTATCTCTGACCCCAGCCCTTACTCGATTCGGACCCCAAAAATGGGGCCCTTTTTCAATAAAATCTCATATATCTTCTATAATTTTAGCCGGAGAGCGAAAATATGCGATGACCACATTTATACCCATAAAACAACTCTATGCTGTAGTCTAACACAAAATCTGACACCGAAAATTTTGGGATATTATCTTGGACCCCAGCCCTTACTCGATTCGGACCCCAAAAATGGGGCCCTTTTTCAATAAAAATCTCATATATCTTCTATAATTTTAGCCGGAGAGCGAAAATATGCGATGACCACATTTATACCCATAAAACGACTCTATGCTGTAGTCTAACACAAAATCTGACACCGGAAATTTTGGGACATTATCTCTGACCCCGGCCCTTACTCGATTCAGACCCCAAAAATAGGGCCCTTTTTCAATAAAATCTCATATATCTTCTATAATCTTAGCCGGAGAGCGAAAATATGCGATGACCACATTTATACCCATAAAACGACTCTATGCTGTAGTCTAACACAATATCTGACACCGAAAATTTTGAGACATTATCTCTGACCCCGGCCCTTACTCGATTCGGACCCCAAAAATAGGGCCCTTTTCCAATAAAATCTCATATATCTTCAATAATTTTAGCCGGAGAGCGAAAATATGCGATGACCACATTTATACCCATAAAACGACTCTATGCTGTAGTCTAACATAAAATCTGACACCAAAAATTTTAGGATATTATCACTGACCCCGGCCCTTACTCGATTCGGACCCCAAAAATGAGGCCCTTTTTCAATAAAATCTCATATATCTTCTATATTTTAGCCGGAGCGCGAAAATATACGATGACCACATTTATACTCATAAAATGACTCTATGCTGTAGTCTAACACAAAATCTGACACCGAAAATTTTGAGACATTATCTCTGACCCCGGCCCTTACTCGATTCGGACCCCAAAAATAGGGCCCTTTTTCGATAAAATCTCATATATCTTCTATGATTTTAGCCGGAGAGCGAAAATAAGCGATGACCACATTTATACCCATAAAACAACTCTATGCTGTAGTCTAACACAAAATCTAACACCGAAAATTTTGGGCTATTATCTCTGACCCCGGCCCTTACTCGATTCGGACCCCAAAAATAGGGCCCTTTTTCAATAAAATCTCATATATCTTCTATAATTTTAGCAGGAGAGCGAAAATATGCGATGACCACATTTATACCCATAAAACGACTCTATGCTGTAGTCTTACACAAAATCTGACACCGAAAATTTTGGGACATTATCTCTGACCCCGGCCCTTACTCGATTCGGACCCCAAAAAAAGGGCCCTTTTCCAATAAAATCTCATGTATCTTCTATGATTTTAGCTGGAGAGCAAAAATATGCAATGGCCACATTTATACTCATAAAACGACTCTATGCTGTAATCTAATACAGAATCTGACACTGAAAATTTTGGGACATTATCTCTGACCCTTACTCGATTCGGACCCCAAAAATGGGGCCATTTTTCAATAAAATCTCATATATCTTCTATGATTTTAGTCGGAGAGCGAAAATATGCGATGACCACATTTATACTCATAAAACGACTCTATGCTGTAATCTAATACAAAATCTGACACCGAAAATTTTGGGACATTATCTCTGACCCCGGCCCTTACTCGATTCGGACCCAAAAAAAAGGGCCCTTTTTCAATAAAATCTCATGTATCTTCTATGATTTTAGCTGGAGAGCGAAAATATGCGATGGCCACATTTATACCCATAAAACGACTCTAAGCTGTAGTCTAACACAAAATTTGACACTGAAAATTTTGGGATATTATCTCTGATCCCGGCCCTTACTCGATTCGGACCCCAAAAATAGGGCCCTTTTTCAATAAATTTCATATATCTTCAATAATTATAGCCGGAGAGCGAAAATATGCGATGACCACATTTATACCCATAAAACGACTCTATGCTGTAGTCTAACACAAAATCTGACACTGAAAATTTCGGGACATTATCTCTGATCCCGGCCCTTACTCGATTCGGACCCCAAAAACAGAGCCCTTTTCCAATAAAATCTCATGTATATTCTATGATTTTAGCCGGAGAGCAAAAATATGCGATGACCACATTTATACCTATAAAACGACTCTATGCTGTAGTCTAACACAAAATCTGACACCGAAAATTTTGGGACATTGTCTCTGACATCAAAAATTTTTAGGACATTATCTCTGACCCCGGGCCCTTACTCGATTCGGACCCCAAAAATGGGGCCCTTTTTCAATAATATCTCATATATCTTCTATAATTTTAGCTGGAGAGCGAAAATATGCGATGACCACATTTATACCCATAAAACGACTCTATGCTGTAGTCTAACACAAAATCTGACACCGAAAATTTCGGGACATTCTCTCGGACCCCGGCCCTTACTCGATTCAGACCCCAAAAATGGGGCCCTTTTTCAATAAAAATCTCATATATCTTCTATAATTTTAGCCGGAGAGCGAAAATATGCGATGACCACATTTATACCCATAAAACGACTCTATGCTGTAGTCTAACACAAAATCTGACGCCGAAAATTTTGGGACATTATCTCTGCCCCGGCCCTTACTCGATTCGGACCCCAAAAATAGGGCCCTTTTTCAATAAAATCTCATATATCTTCTATGATTTTAGCCGGAGAGCGAAAATATGCGATAACCACATTTATACCCATAAAACGACTCTATGCTGTAGTCTAACATAAAATCTGACACTGAAAATTTTGGGACATTATCTTTGACCCCGGCCCTTACTCGATTCGGACCCCAAAAATGAGGCCCTTTTCAATAAAATCTCAAATATCTTCTATAATTTTAGCCGGAGAGCGAAAATATGCGATGACCACATTTATACCCATAAAACGACTCTATGCTGTAGTCTAACACAAAATCTGACACCGAAAATTTTGGGACATTATCTCGGACCCCGGCCCTTACTCGATTCGGACCCCAAAAATAGGGCCCTTTTTCAATAAAATCTTATATATCTTCTATAATTTTAGCCGGAGAGCGAAAATATGCGAAGACCACATTTATACCCAAAAAACGACTCTATGCTGTAGTCTAACACAAAATCTGACACCGAAAATTTTGGGACATTATTTCTGACCCCGGCCCTTACTCGATTCAGACCCCAAAAATAGGGCCCTTTTTCAATAAAATCTCATATATCTTCTATAATTTTAGCCGGAGAGCGAAAATATGCGATGACCACATTTATACCCATAAAACAACTCTATGCTGTAGTCTAACATAAAATCTGACACCGAAAATTTTGGGATATCTCTGACCCCGGCCCTTACTCGATTCGGACCCCAAAAATAGGGCCCTTTATCAATAAAATCTGATATATCTTCTATAATTTTAGCCGGAGAGCGAAAATATGCGATGACCACATTTATACACATAAAACGACTCTATGCTGTAGTCTTACACAAAATCTGACACCGGAAATTTTGGGACATTATCTCTGACCCCGGCCCTTACTCGATTCGGACCCCAAAAATAGGGCCCTTTTTCAATAAAATCTCATATATCTTCTATAATTTTAGCCGGAGAGCGAAAATATGCGATGACCACATTTATACCCATAAAACGACTCTATGCTGTAGTCTAACACAATATCTGACACCGAAAATTTTGAGACATTATCTCTGACCCCGGCTCTTACTTGATTCGGACCCCAAAAATAGGGCCCTTTTTCAATAAAATCTCATATATCTTCAATAATTTTAGCCGGAGAGCGAAAATATGCAATGACCACATTTATACCCATAAAACAACTCTATGCTGTAGTCTAACACAAAATCTGACACCGAAAATTTTGGGACATTATCTCTGACCCCGGCCCTTACTAGATTCGGACCCCAAAAATAGGGCCATTTTTCAATAAAATCTCATATATATTCTATAATTTTAGCCGGAGAGCGAAAATATGCGATGACCACATTTATACCCATAAAACGACTCTATGCTGTAGTCTAACACAAAATCTGACACCAGAAATTTTGGGACATTATCTCTGACCCCGGCCCTTACTCGATTTGGACCCCAAAAATAGGGCCCTTTTTCGATAAAATCTCATATATCTTCTATGATTTTAGCCGGAGAGCGAAAATATGCGATGACCACATTTATACCCATAAAACGACTCTATGCTGTAGTCTAACACAAAATCTTACACCGAAAATTTTGGGACATTATCTCTGACCCTTACTCGATTCGGACCCCAAAAATGGGGCCCTTTTTCAATAAAATCTCATATATCTTCTATAATTTTAGTCGGAGAGCGAAAATATGCGATGACCACATTTATACTCATAAAACGACTCTATGCTGTAATCTAAAACAAAATCTGACACCGAAAATTTTGGGACATTATCTCTGACCCCGGCCCTTACTCGATTCGGACCCCAAAAATAGGGCCCTTTTTCAATAAAATCTCAAATATCTTCTATAATTTTAGCCGGAGAGCGAAAATATGCGATGACCACATTTATACCCATAAAACGACTCTATGCTGTAGTCTAACACAAAATCTGACACCGAAAATTTTGGGACATTATCTCGGACCCCGGCCCTTACTCGATTCGGACCCCAAAAATAGGGCCCTTTTTCAATAAAATCTCATATATCTTCTATAATTTTAGCCGGAGAGCGAAAATATGCGAAGACCACATTTATACCCAAAAAACGACTCTATGCTGTAGTCTAACACAAAATCTGACACCGAAAATTTTGGGACATTATTTCTGACCCCGGCCCTTACTCGATTCAGACCCCAAAAATAGGGCCCTTTTTCAATAAAATCTCATATATCTTCTATAATTTTAGCCGGAGAGCGAAAATATGCGATGACCACATTTATACCCATAAAACAACTCTATGCTGTAGTCTAACATAAAATCTGACACCGAAAATTTTGGGATATCTCTGACCCCGGCCCTTACTCGATTCGGACCCCAAAAATAGGGCCCTTTATCAATAAAATCTGATATATCTTCTATAATTTTAGCCGGAGAGCGAAAATATGCGATGACCACATTTATACACATAAAACGACTCTATGCTGTAGTCTTACACAAAATCTGACACCGGAAATTTTGGGACATTATCTCTGACCCCGGCCCTTACTCGATTCGGACCCCAAAAATAGGGCCCTTTTTCAATAAAATCTCATATATCTTCTATAATTTTAGCCGGAGAGCGAAAATATGCGATGACCACATTTATACCCATAAAACGACTCTATGCTGTAGTCTAACACAATATCTGACACCGAAAATTTTGAGACATTATCTCTGACCCCGGCTCTTACTTGATTCGGACCCCAAAAATAGGGCCCTTTTTCAATAAAATCTCATATATCTTCAATAATTTTAGCCGGAGAGCGAAAATATGCAATGACCACATTTATACCCATAAAACAACTCTATGCTGTAGTCTAACACAAAATCTGACACCGAAAATTTTGGGACATTATCTCTGACCCCGGCCCTTACTAGATTCGGACCCCAAAAATAGGGCCATTTTTCAATAAAATCTCATATATATTCTATAATTTTAGCCGGAGAGCGAAAATATGCGATGACCACATTTATACCCATAAAACGACTCTATGCTGTAGTCTAACACAAAATCTGACACCAGAAATTTTGGGACATTATCTCTGACCCCGGCCCTTACTCGATTCGGACCCCAAAAATAGGGCCCTTTTTCGATAAAATCTCATATATCTTCTATGATTTTAGCCGGAGAGCGAAAATATGCGATGACCACATTTATACCCATAAAACGACTCTATGCTGTAGTCTAACACAAAATCTGACACCGAAAATTTTGGGATATTATCTCTGACCCCGGCCCTTACTCGATTCGGACCCCAAAAAAAGAGCCATTTTCCAATAAAATCTCATGTATCTTCTATGATTTTAGCCGGAGAGCGAAAATATGCAATGGCCACATTTATACCCATAAAATGACTCTATGCCGCAGTCTAACACAAAATCTGACACTGAAAATTTTGGGACATTATCTCTGATCCCGGCCCTTACTCGATTCGGACCCCAAAAGTAGGGCCCTTTTTCAATAAAATCTCATATATCTTCAATAATTATAGCCGGATAGCGAAAATATGCAATGACCACATTTATACCCATAAAACGACTCTATGCTGTAGTCTAACACAAAATCTGACACCAAAAATTTTGGGTCATTATCTCTGACCCCGGCCCTTACTCGATTCGGACCCCAAAAATGGGGCCCTTTTTCAATAATATCTCATATATCTTCTATAATTTTAGTCGGAGAGCGAAAATATGCGATGACCACATTTATACCCATAAAACGACTCTATGCTGTAGTCTAACACAAAATCTGACACCGAAAATTTGGGACATTATCTCTGACCCCGGCCCTTACTCGATTCCGACCCCAAAAATAGGGCCCTTTTCCAATAAAATCTCATGTATCTTCTATGATTTTAGCCGGAGAGCGAAAATATGCGATGACCACATTTATACCCATAAAACGACTCTATGCTGTGATCTAATACAAAATCTGACACCGAAAATTTTGGGACATTATCTCTGACCCCGGTCCTTACTCGATTCGGACCCCAAAAATAGGGCCCTTTTTCAATAAAATCTCATGTATCTTCTATGATTTTAGCCGGAGAGCGAAAATATGCGATGGCCACAATTATACTCATAAAACGACTCTATGCTGTAATCTAATACAAAATCTGACACCGAAAATTTTGGGACATTATCTCTGACCCCAGGCCCTTACTCGATTCGGACCCCAAAAATAGGGCCCTTTTTCAATAAAATCTCATGTATCTTCTATGATTTTAGCCGGAGAGCGAAAATATGCGATGGCCACATTTATACCCATAAAACGACTCTATACTGTAGTCTAACACAAAATCTGACACTGAAAATTTTGGGACATTATCTCTGATCCCGGCCCTTACTCGATTCGGACCCCAAAAATAGGGACCTTTTTCAATAAAATCTCATATATCTTCAATAATTATAGCCGGAGAGCGAAAATATGCGATGACCACATTTATACCCATAAAACGACTCTATGCTGTAGTCTAACACAAAATCTGACACCGAAAATTTGGGACATTATCTCTGACCCCGGCCCTTACTCGATTCCGACCCCAAAAATAGGGCCCTTTTCCAATAAAATCTCATGTATCTTCTATGATTTTAGCCGGAGAGCGAAAATATGCGATGACCACATTTATACCCATAAAACGACTATGCTGTAGTCTAACACAAAATCTGACACCGAAAATTTTGGGACATTATCTCTGACCCCGGCCCTTACTCAATTCGGACCCAAAAAATAGGGCCCTTTTTCAATAAAATCTCATATGTATTCTATAATTTTAGCCGGAGAGCGAAAATATGCGCTGACCACATTTATACCCATAAAACGACTCTATGCTGTAGTCTAACACAAAATCTGACACCGAAAATTTTGGGACATTATCTCTGACCCCGGCCCTTACTCGATTCGGACCTCAAAAATGGGGCCCTTTTTCAATAAAATCTCATATATCTTCTATAATTTTAGCTGGAGAGCGAAAATATGCGATGACCACATTTATACCCATAAAACAACTCAATGCTTTAGTCTAACACAAAATCTGACACCGAAAATTTTGGGACATTATCTCTGACCCCGGCCCTTACTCGATTCGAACCCCAAAAATAGAGCCCTTTTTCAATAAAATCTGATATATCTTCTATAATTTTAGCCGGAGAGCGAAAATATGCGATGACCACATTTATACCTCGTCATTTCAGCTACGCCGAAAGTAAACCCCCTATGTAAATAGCTCCCTCCTCCCCCACTGACACTCATGGGAAGGGGGGGAAGGCGGAGAACTGTAATAAAAACAGAATTATAACAATTATAACAATTATGATTATGTAATTCATCTAAGAATGTTCACTAATAGAAAAACGAATGAACCCTGAAGGGAAGCGTTCTACACAGAAGCTGAAAAGTTAACAAATACAATTAGATTCATTAAAAAATAATTGAGACAAAATAAACTAAACGGAGTAGCAACTCGATCTGCAACGGGAAGGAAGCTACCGTAATATATAGTAGTAATAAATGGGTGAACGACCTCAAGGAGAGAGAGAGAGAGAAACCGTAGTCAAACTAAACTCCCATGTTCCCTACGCTGATAGACCAAGTTCCCCGTAGGGAAGGAGGAACAGCGGAGAAACAGATTAATAAATAAAGTCCAGCGATGACGATTCCCCACGGCGCCCGCCGAAGGGAGACCGAAGGACCAAGGGAGAGATCGCAACCCATGAAATGTCACCGTGGTGGCCTGGGACCACATGGAGAGGTTGTCGTACAAATGAGTGGACTTCCTACACACACACACAGCACAAACACTGAAAAGGAAACTTACTGTATTTCTATACTCAAATATATACATAAACATAAGAATGTTTAAATATATATTAAGTATACAAAAAGTAAGTAATTAAGTAAAGACAAAACATTACTATAATGGCTGTCATGCGAGGACGGGAACAGACACGTCTGCCCACCGTCCGAGCCAAAAGCGAAGTGAATCAGTTCACCGGTGTGTGAGAGGGGAGGGGTAGCTAGCTACCCCTCCCCTACCCCCTCGCTAGCTAGCGAGAGGGTAGTTAACCCTCGTTAAAAATCTAATGGCTCGTCATTTCAGCTATGCCGTAAGTAATACCCCCCATGTAAATAGCGTGGTATAAGAAAAGTATAAGAAAAGTAAGTACAGTAATTAAGTAAGACAAAACATTAATGGCTGCCATGCGAGGACGGGACAGAGACGTCAGTTCATCGTCTGAGCCAAAAGTGAAGTGAAGCAGTTCACCGGTGTGTCAGGGGGGGAAGGGTAGCTAGCTACCACTCCCCTACCTCCTTGCTAACTAGCGCAGGGGTAATACACCCTCGTTAAAATTCTAATGGCTCGTCATTTCAGTTACGCCGAAAGTAAACCCCCTATGTAAATAGCGTGGTTTGTATTTCGGTTACGGAACAAATAAGAATTACACACCAGGTATGCGCCCTCCTCCCCCACTGACACTCACGGAAAGGAGGGGAAGGCGGAGAACTGTAATAAAAACAGAATTATAACAATTATAACAATTATAATTATGTAATTCATCTATGAATGTTCACAAATAGAAGAACGAATGAACCCCGAAGGAAAGCGTTCTACACAGAAGCTGAAAGTTAACAAATACAATTAGATTTCATTAAAATAATTGAGACAAATAAAAGGAGAAGCAACTCAACCCACAAAGGGAAGGAAGCTACCGTAATACGTAGTAGTAGTAATGAAAGGGTGAATGACCTCGAGAGAGAGACCGTAGTCAAACTAAACTCCCATGTTCCCTACGCTGATAGTCCTAGTTCCCCGTAGGGAAGGAGGAACAGCGGAGAAAACGGATTAATAAATAAAGTCCCCGATGACGATTCCCCACGGCGCCCGAGAAGGAAGCCGAAGGAAGGACCGAAGGACCAAGGGAGAGATCGCGACCCACGAAATGTCACCATGGAGGCCTGGAACTTCACGGAGATGTTGTCATACACTACACACACACAGCACAAACACTGAAAAGGAAACTTACTGTATTTCTATACTCAAATATATACATAAACATAGGAATGTTTAAATATATATTAAGTATACAAAAAGTAAGTAATTAAGTAAAGACAAAACATTACTATAATGGCTGTCATGCGAGGACGGGAACAGACACGTCTGCCCACCGTCCGAGCCAAAAGCGAAGTGAATCAGTTCACCGGTGTGTGAGAGGGGAGGGGTAGCTAGCTACCCCTCCCCTACCCCCTCGCTAGCTAGCGAGAGGGTAGTTAACCCTCGTTAAAAATCTAATGGCTCGTCATTTCAGCTATGCCGTAAGTAATACCCCCCATGTAAATAGCGTGGTTTGTATTTCGGTTACGGAACAAACACATATTTTGGCGGTTAGTTCAAGCCGAATTGGCGCTTGCGCCAATGCTACTTTTCTGTACACACCCTGTATTATATCACCACGTATGTTTGAATAAACTGTCAGTTGTCGTTGGTGATAGCTCGTCTCACTGTCCTTACAACTGGTGACCCCGGAGTTGAAGTAGCAACAGCGGTTTTGGCTTTGCCATTACATGCCTTATTACGTCCGTGCTACCTTCTTCTTACTCCGTTACCTTAGGCGTGAGCTTTAGCCTTTGGTGCTCCCACACCTCGGTGCATGTAAGGCAGTAGGATGATCTTAACCGACATATCAACTTCCCGCCTCTTCGCCAACTCATCGACTTACCACAACGGCGGATTCAACCTGCCCATCATACCCAACGGCCTCGCCTCCACGCCCAAAGTCAAACTGCCTCCGTTTTCTCAACACAACACCGCTTCCTGATTCCTGAGAGCGAACATACTCTTCCGAGTCGCTAGGCTCAGCGACTCCTGTGCCAAGGCCGACATCGTTCTCACCTCCATCCCAGAGGAAGTATTCGACAAGATTTCCCCATGGCTCAACGCCCAGGCTGGCCAAGTTTCCTACAACGACCTGATAATAAAACTCATCGGTATCTACTCACTCTCCGTTTCAGCAAGGGCACAGAAAGTCCTGGATCTCGCCAGCAAACCCATGGGTGACACCTCTCCTGACGAGGCATGGGACGAGTTAACCAGCCTGCTAATGCTCCCCGAAAGCGACAGCAAGGGCCGACGACACGAGATTAGCCTATCTCGCGAGATTTTCCTTCGACGTCGACCACAGGACGTAAGGGCCCAATTGACAGACGCTGACATGCTTCCGATGAACGAACTCCAATTGACGGCTCAGAAGCTGCACGAGGCCTCAAAAGCATCTCGCCGCGGGGCATCATCAGTATCGTCTTCGTTCTCCTCCTTCAGCTGCTCTTCCATAGACTCTTCAGTAACGGCTCCCGACGACGACGACGAGATCAACGCTCTAGCAAGAAGGAAACCCCCGCTACCGACACGTCCGAACCCTAGGCCTAACCCATCATGGTGCTTCTACCACCAACAGTTCGGCAGCGATGCCAAGAAATGTAGGGCACCGTGCAACTTCCCGTGAAGATGACGCCAGAAGAGACCACCTACCACCATCGCAGCTACAGGAATCCAAAACAAGAATGGTTTCTATATCCTCGACACCATCTCCAACCGTAGACTCGTGGTCGACACCGGCACTATGCAGTCAACATTCCTGCCATCACAAGCCGACCTAGACCCTGGTCCCAACAAAGACGACCCCTCACTCGTCGTCGCCAACGGGTCTCCCATACGGTGTTATGGGACCAGGACCCTCAGGATATCTATCATGGGCCGTTCGTATTCCTGGCCCTTCGCCATCGCTGACGTCAGTTGCCCCCTCCTCGGTGCAGATTTCCTTGTTCACCACGGACTACTTGTCGACGTTGCTGGGAAACGCCTCATTGACACAGGAACCTGCCAGTCCCGCGCTATTAGAGCCGGCCCTGCCACAATGTCCGTATCCACTGTAATAACGCAGCCCTACGCCGACCTCCTGCAAGAATTTCCTGACGTTTTCAAGCCCGAGCTCCGACACTCGCCGGGATCCCCCTCCAAGCACGGGATCTACCACCACATCACGACAACGGGACCTCCTACTCACGCCAAATTCCGCCGCCTCCCGCCTCAGAAGCTGAAGGACACCAAACGCGCCTTTGAGGACATGGAATGCATGGGTATCTGTAAGAAAGCATTATGCCAAGCCCCTGGGCATCTCCCCTACACATGGTAAAGAAGTCTGACGGGACCTGGAGACCTTGCGGCGACTACAGGCGCCTCAACCTCATCACAATGCCCGACCACTACCCCCTGCCCAACATGCAAGACCTGACGAATGCGTTGCATGGCGCGAAATACTTCACCAAGATGGACCTTCTCAAGTCTTACTTCCAGGTCCCCGTATTTCAGGAGGACATTCCGAAAACTGCCATTGTGACACCGTTCAGATCCTACACCTTCGCATACTCAACCTTCGGTCTACGCAATGCCGGGGCGACCTTCCAACGACTAATGGATAGGATTCTGGGCGACCTACCATTCTGCGTCTGCTACGTCGACGACATCCTGATAATCTCAAAGACCAAGGAGGAACACCGGAGGCACGTCCACGCCGTCCTCAAACGCCTACAGGAGAATGGCCTGGTCGTACGTTTCGACAAATGCATGTTCGGGGCGGAAGGAGTGGACTTTCTCAGTCATTGCGTATCCTCGTGCAGGGTAAAACCCATGACAACCAAGGTGGACGCCATCAGAAAGTTCCCGAGACCTACGACCACCCGCCAACTTCAGGAGTTCCTGGGGATTGTCAATTACTACAGGCGCTTCATCCCCAACGTCGCACAGACCCTGACACCCCTCGACGACGTCCTGAAGGGAAAGGCGAAGAAACTTGAGTGGGGTTCCTCCCAACAAAACGCATTCACCCGGACAAAGGACGGCCTCGTAAAAGCCACCACCCTGGCTTATTTCGACGATAACGCACCCCTGCGACTGACGACCGACGCCAGCAATGTCGCCTGTGGGGCTGTGCTGGAACAGCTCATCGATGGTTCTCCTCGACCGCTAGCATTCTTCAGCAGAAAATTGAAACCCGCCGAAACAAGATACAGCACCTTCGACAGGGAACTCCTCGCCATCTACCTTGCCGTCCGCCATTTCAGGCACATCCTGGAGGGCACACCCTTCACAATCGTGATGGACCATCAACCCCTCGTACACGCCTTCACAAAATCGACAGACGCATGGTCCTCCCGACAACAACGTTCCCGGAAAGAAAAACCCAGTCGCGGACACCCTTTCAAGGATTGAAATCGACGCAATCCACCTGGGAATCGATTACGCCAACCTCGCATCCGAGCAGCGCACCGACCAAAAGGCACAGGATCACCTGACAGGGCCATCCGCGCTCAAGATAACTGTGATTCCCCTCGGGCCAGCAGGAGTAACTATCCTCTGTGACACCAGCACCGGCCGCCAACGTCCCTGGATTACAGCTTCCTGCAGAAGAAAAATATTCGACAACATCCATGGACTTCACACCCCTCGGGACGCACCACTGCTCGCCTTCTGTCTGGAAAGTTCGTCTGGCCAGGGATCAAAAAGGGCGTCCGGGAATGGGCGAAGACATGCATCAACTGCCAATCAAGCAAAATCAGCCGTCACACCGAATCGGGGATAGGTGATTTTCCACAACCGAAAAGACGTTTCGGTCACATACACATCGACGTCGTGGGACCGTTTTCGCCTTTGGGATCTGCTCGCTACCTGGTGACAATCATCGATCGCTCCACAAGGTGGTTGGAAGCATGACCGAAGCTACGACCCAAGCATGCGCCGAAGACCTTTTGTAAAGCTGGGTGAGCAGATTTGGCGTTCCTGATGACATCACGACAGACAGAGGCCCCGCTTTCCTGTCGAAGATATGGCTCGCTCTGGCAAACCTGGTGGGAACGACTCTCCACAGCACCACGGCATACATCCCCACAGCAAATGGCATGGTCGAACAAACTCATCGCACCCTCAAGGCGTCCCTGATGGCGAGCTGCACCGACGGGGACTGGAAATCACAATTTCCTTGGGTACTCCTCAGCCTTTGCACCGCCCCTCGCGCAGTTGGCGAGCCATCGCCCGCCGAAAACGTTTTCGGAGAGGCGCTCACAGTCCCCGGCGAATTCTTTTCCACATCAACCGACGACACGCAGCTGGATCATTTTAGGGACATCGCCAGGAAATTCAGGCCATGTCTTAAAACTTACCAGGACAGAACTAAGCTAAGCATTTAAAGCCAAAGAACCTGGATGACTGTGGGTATGTTTTCGTCCGTGTCAACGCTCATCGACAGCCGCTAACCAGACCTTATCTAGGCCCCTACCGAGTAATCAAGAAAACGACGAAAGCCTTCCTTCTCGACATGCATGGCCAAGAAGACTGGGTCTCAATAGACTGCGTGAAACCAGCGTTTCTCGAAGGGAGCGACACTGCCTCCGCGGGACCTGGCAGATCCAGAGTGCCACCTTAAAATAAGGCGCCCAATGAGAAGAAAAGCAACAAACGATGATGAGAGGTAGCGATCCATACACCGACCGCCGACGCCCCCCTCCGTTCAAGAAAAAGAGGAACCCTTCGACGGCCGAAACGATACGAAGATTAGCCTCATCAGCCCTCTATGCCACCTGATGTCTTGGGGGGGGGGAGTACTTGTAAGGACATCACTTCCTCCGTCGTCCAGCAATTTCACCGAATTCTCTATTTTATTTAAATTCTCGTTTCGCCACACTGTGGCTAACTGTATATATTTATTCCGCTCCCTCAGAGCTACAATTTCATGTATTTATTATTTCATTACCTATTTCTATTGACTTGTAATTCAAGTATTTGTACGTGTGAAAAAACACATATTTTGGCGGTTAGTTCAAGCTGAATTGGCGCCTGCGCGCATGCTACTTTTCCTCCCGCACCCTGTATTATATTCCCACGTATGTTTGAATAAACTGTCAGTTGTCGTTGGTGATAGCTCGTCTCACTGTCCTTACAGGACAAACTACCCATTTAGGAGTTTTTGGACCCCCTTATATAAAGACAATTATGAGGGACCTCAGTGGGAAACCAAGGTTTTTTGGATAGAGAAATGCCAAACAAGAGTGATTTACAGCAATAATAATGGTCAGACATGCAGAATAAACATAAGAAATAACCAGTTAGAAATATATATGGTCCATTAAGTGGCTGAAAATTAAAGCATCATAATTATCCATGATTCACTAAAGGTACTTCTAATGGTTTTTGCTCTGCCATGGCTCACTTCGCTCACAAATAAACATAATCTCCCTGCCCCTATGTTCTGGCAAGCAGTACATATTGAGCTGTGCTCGCAAGGCCCGCGGGTCATCATTTCGGGATTTTCTTTTACTTTGATATGAGTAACAATAGATATACACTGAACGGAGAGCATTTCCATTATAATCAATTGCCGATATAGATAAAAGTACACTAAATTTCAAAATTGATTGTAGGCCTATTTCCCTTAAGGTCATCTTTATATGATGGTGGTAAAGCTCAAACTGAAGGGGAGGGTGGCAAAAAATATGGCTGCAGTAGAACAACATCCGGGAACTTGTGCATAAATATTTGAAAGCTCATAATTGGTTGAAAAAGCCAGGTAATGATTATGTCATAGAAAAAGCTAAATAGCTCAAAAAAGAGAGTGCAAACAACTCGTGCGCAATAATTCGCCGTCAGTTTCCAAAACATAAACAATGGACAGTGAGTGACAGATTTTACATTAAATCGACCAATACGCAATTTATTATACCACAGCTCCTACTAAACTTATCGAGAAAGATATCAAACTAGCCAGCATTCATCCATTTCTTATAGCGAATTTCAGATTCGCTAGTAATTAAAATATCATATAGTAACCGGTATATGTCTAGGAGAAGGCCGCACCCGTTTTTCAAGTATTAACGACGAAAAACTGCAAAAAACAACCAGATTATTGTTGCACATCGCATAGAAACATGAGGAAATGAATAAAAAATAAACTAAGACTTAACTCTTATGCATAAAATGTAAGCATAAACCTACTACTACAATTATGGGGGACCCCAGTGGGAAGCGGGGTTATTGGGTGGGGGGGAGGAGGAGAAAAGTGATTTTTCGGGGCACTACCGAACCTAATACAACTACCTACCCTACCCTGGGGGCCCTGTACCCCTACCTAGGCCTACCGGGGGGGGGGGGGGGCCCTCCGCCCCCCTCCGACCTCCCCTTAAGGCCACAGTAATTTTCAGGGCACCACCGAACCTAAGACACCCACCTAACCTAGCCTAGGGGGCCCTGTACCCCTACCTAGGCCTACCGGGGGGGGCTTCGCCCCCCCTGCGACCCCCCCTTCGTTATACTATCACCATTATAATATATTCTATAAATCAATGAAGCTTACCTTAAACTGTTGGTTGGTAAAGATGTGCTGCTGCTTTGAAGAAAACGTGAAGCCGTTGCGATGGTTCCCTGACATGCAACTTGAAGTAGGAAGTGGCAAGGTACCCGACGAAGTGTTTTTTCCTCCTACCATATTTCGGCACTAAATTCTTCACGTCCCGCCACTTCCTCTCCACAGTATTGGTATGAGCCTGTGTCTGGGGATCAACGAAGTGAAGGCTGTGGTTAACCGTCAAATGCTTAAAACCTTCCTCTGCCAGACAGTTATAAGCTCGCCAACAGTCCGAAATTATAGTTGTGCCTGGCTCGATCCTCTCCTTAATCAGCGAGAGCAGGGTGTCACGATCCCGGGTTTCCACGGGGACCAGAAAAAACTCACGTGATTCTCGGCAAATACCACCAAATACCCACTGGCCGTCTATTACTCGGCCAACATTATATTTGCGTTTGCCGAATTTGGACTCGTCAATTTCTACTGTACAATTAATTGTGGCCGCCAATTTTCTTGCTGCGCCTTAATACCCAATTAATTACAACTTCCCTGCAAAAAGAAGACCAATCACAGACAGTGCCTTTATTTAATTTCAATTCAGAAATGGCCACATCGTAGCAAAACCAGTTTTGAACCCACAAAACTATAAATTTTAAATTAGTTTCAATGTCCAGTTTTCCTTTGGAAAACCAGGTACCCACAAACACCGACACTTTATATGAACAACGCTTACGTCTACGTCCTTTCGTAATGTAAGACTTGTCACACCTAAAACTATGTTCCTTGTAGTCAATCCTACACACTTCCTCACAATGCGGACATTTTTTATTTTGCAAAATTAAATTGTGTCTCTGGCACAAATCCACAAGTTTTTCGATTTTCCCCGAATAGGCTAACACAAATTCACCGTAACTTAAGAAACAGTCGGCACAAGAAACGGGAATTTCAATTGCTTGTGCAATATCAGACGACGTGCTTGCTACGGCCTCCATGTCTAGGAACGAAATAAAATGGCTGGGTAAGAAAATGTATTGTCGCACTGTGATGGGTAAGAAAATGTATTGTTGCACTGTGATTGGCCAAACGTGAAGACGTCATTGGGAAAGAAAATGTATTGTCGAACTGTGATTGGCCAAACGTGAAGACGTCATTGGGAAAGAAAATGTATTGTCAAACTGTGATTGGCCAAACGTGAAGACGTCATAGTGCACTAGTTTGTCTGCGGATTATAGTGGTTACAGGGCTCATTTGAGCAAAAATAAGACACAGTCAACAATAACAACACACTTAGAAAAATCTTGGAGGAAGACAAGAGTAGCGTGAGTTTGATCGTCGATATTTCGACTATTAATGATTTTCACTAAATTATCTCACTGGTATACCATTATATACATACATTCCTACATATTCTAGTAAAAATAAATTGAATATCAGTGTTATCTTCATGCGGCCCTCTCCTAGACATTAACCTAGTAACCAAATTTTGGGTTACATTCTAAAGGGCACAAAACCTAACACCACCCACCTAACTTAACCTAGTAGTTGCCACGTCACAGACCTAGCCAGGGGGCAAGCCCCAGATCCCCTTACCCAGGTCACATGAACAAACAGGAGCAAATATGTCCAATTCTTAGAATGTCGACAAACAATTGAAAAATATCTCAGGAACAAAGGATGCAAATATTTTGCTTAATTTTCCATGAATTTATTATGCGTCCCAGAGAATAATGTACAGAGAAGAAAAGGTTAGTTTTACCATCATTTATCAATTCCCCAGTAAATTTTCCCAACCCAAAACTTGGGTAGGATATAAGTTACACTTAATAGGAACAAGAAGTTTGGATAGGAAACAAGCTACACTAGCGCCTAATTGTCTTTGGAACCCACAAAATATCTCTGCACCACCTAGTCCTATCCGCAAAGACGGATTGCTACGCCACTGTCTGTAGCTGTGAAAAAAATCATATTACAAATACTTGAAAATTCCTATCACCCTGATTTAACTCTACCATAGATTTTCCCTCATCAGATACATCCCTGCTTAGCAATCTGCTGGACTGGGATTCAAAACCTGCTCAAGCTCAATAGGTTTTTGTAATACTACCACCTCACCTACCTAGTAAGCTAGGAAGAGCAGTTTAGGGGAGCCTATATGTCTACCTGCTGAGTCATTATCAGCCATTGCCTGGCCCTTCCTGGTTCTAGCTTGGGTGGTGATTGGGCTTAAGCACCGATATGAATATATGGTCAGTCTTCATGGCCTTTTCACTGTCCTTGCCTCTGCCAGTCATGAGCGACCTTTAAAACCAATTTGAACTTTAATACCCGAGGGCAAGAGAACATGGTTTTAATTAATTTTATTCATAATGAAATTACTATAACCTGAAAATAATGCCTTAAATCTCCAAATAAATGGTCGGGAGGAGAACTGAAAAAGTATTTTACATATTCAACTGAATACCAACAACCTGTTAGGTTAGGTACACTGAGTTACTACAGTACTTTGGACAAAAATACAACTATTCTACTTTTAGTATCTACAAATCCAGTAACCAACCTGAATAGTCCTAAAGATCACTTCGATGTAGGCCTACTTATGCATTTTTTTTTTCTTTTGCAAGAAGATACTATAACTTGTTATTGTTGTTCCTCCACCTTAAAAACAAAAACGTCAACTTGTAGCGGTTGTCTGTACACAAATAACGTTACTGAATACTGATGCATGGTAGCATTAGAATATGAGTTCGAATATATATATATATATATATATGTGTGTGTGTGTGTGTGTGTGTGTGTATATATATATATATATATATATATATATATATATATATATATATATATATATATATATATATATATATATATATATATATATATATATATATTGCATAGAATATGTGAAATTATTACTCTTTTGTTAAAAAACTAATAGTCCTGTTTATTGCCATTTAATCTAGTCTACAAAATTAGCCTCTTTAGTTTAAAAGAAAAGTCTCTCATATAGTAGAGTAGCTTTATCTTTCGAAGTTTCATGCCATGAATTAAGACTTATTAAAACACTGTCAGGTCAAAATAAAAACTTTATCAATTAATGGTGGTTATCGAATTCATAGTCTCTACCACAACTACTGAAAGATAAGTATGATATTATTATAAGAATACTTTAAATGTGATGATTAAAGTCATCTACGGACATAAATTAAACAAATAGTAAGAAAAAGTTCAGTCTTTTGAAAATAGCTGTCCAAGATGTAGGCTAGTTCCTCTCTACTGCAAGGGGTGCTAAAATCCCTGGAATGGAACCTTACAACATATAACATAACGACTATGACTAGTGTAAGATACGCCATAACGTATTTCCAAGAATTTCTTTTTTTGTGTTCTTTGTTAACCATGAGGATTAATTTAGTTTTCCTTTACGTTCTCCAGGACCAACTCTAAGTGCTGAAAACATAACCTTATATGGGCATAGCGATGGTCTAGCTCCATGATTGGTCGGCTCAGAGGGGCATCTCGCGCTAGACAGAGTGACGTCACGGCCCCGGACCTTGGCAGTGCATGGCTGTCCGCTGTGGTGCGAGCATCTCTGTGCTCAGCTTTCTGTGTTGACTGATGCAGTGATTTAGGAGTGTCTCTCCGTGTGTGAAGGACCAATCACACATTTGGCTTGATAACTAATCACTCGCAGGAGATTAACGGTACCACCTGTGAATGTTCTTTGAACTGAACTTGAAACAGAATTGGCGTTGGGAAAAGATGTAAGTCTATTATTTATTGTAATGAACCCTATTGCAATTCATGTAATCCTGTACCATTGCTGTATTTTCTTTATTGACTTGTATTTATGTATTATAATGAACCCTATTGCAATTAATGTAATCCTGTACCATTGCTGTATTTTCTTATTGACGAGCTGTTTTTTTTTGTTTGCAGCTAAAACCTCGTCCGATATACAAGTTGTACTCTTCTAATTATAAAAGACGTGAGTTTTCAAGACCTACACGCCAATAACTTAGAACTTTAGCCGAGAGAGTGAACCCCTCTCCGGTGTTCTACAGTTTTAGATCTTTACACAAAGTGGGTCTCAGATGACTGATTGTAACCTGACTATCAAGAAGTGAATCTTTCTCAGACGTTGACGCCGAGCTGGGAACATCGTCATCATGTCGGAGAGATCATTAAAATCAAGAACGTCATCCAAGAGCGACACAAGCGAGGTCCGCCGAAAGCTGTTAGAAGCGCAAGCTAACTTAGCCAAGGTTCAACTGAAGGCACGCTTAGAAGCGGAAGAACGTGCAGCCAAGAAGAAAGCTGAAGCTGATGAACTCGCTGCTCAGAGAGATGCCGAGGATCGGGCCGCTAGAGGGCTAGCGGACGCTGCATTGCTGGAGGCCGAGCTCGAGGTTCAGAGACAGCAACTTGAATACGAAATTAGATCGGAGGCAGGAGAGTCGCAATGTGGTTCGGAAGTGTCTTCACATGCCGGAAGCGTGAGAGTTTCCAGTGTAAAGGTCATGGAGACTGAACATGAGTCTAGGATCAATCAATGGAGGCTAAGTGTCGCCCACCACCACGAGAATGACCCAAGTGCTATGCGGACATTGGACCCTGTAGAACATACAAGAGGACCAGAATGCCATTCTACACCCATGGAAGTCCACTCACGGCCATTGGATCCCACCTCAACTCCTTTCGCACCACGACATGCCACATTTGAACCCTCTGTTACTAACCCCTTGTCCAACAACTCTCAAGTGCTTAAGGCACTCGAATGCACTCTTGCTAGCAGCAATGAGTTGGCGCGGACAACGCTGTTACCACCTACTAAACTTGAGCGCTTTGGAGGCGACTTCACCAAATTTAATTGGTTCAAGATGTCCTTCAAATGGCACATTGAGAACAATACCTCGGACCCCGAGCGCAGGCTGAACCACTTGTATCATATCCTAGATGGGCCTCCGAGAAACCTGGTTGAGCACTGCTTGCACCTGTCACCGACAATTGGGTACGATGAAGCTTGGAAGCAGCTGAGTGAATTCTACGGCAGAGAAGTCGATGCTACCGAAGCTTTTATTCGTCAGCTTCTCGAATGGAAGGAAATCCCAGCAGGTGATAGCGAAGGTTAATGAACTACGCTTCTTACCTAAAGAAGGTGAAGGCAGCACTGGGTGCAAATTACACTAGAATTGAGCTGCAAGAAACTATGAGAAAGATAGTGGAAAAGCTCCCTCACCCTCTTCGGGTAAGATGGGTCTCTAAGTACCTGGAACATGAACACAAGCTTCCAGCCCTGATCACCTTTGTGGAGAGACAGGCACTGGTCGCTAAAGAATTGAAGTACTACGAGTGCGACCGTCGTCCATCCAAGGGCAAACCTGAGGACACGAGCAAGCCGATTAAAGCTAAAGGCTTGCCTGTTCACCACAGCTCTCCTTCCGACAATGGGATATATTGCGTATACTGCAAGAAAAATAAGCACGGAATTCAGTCGTGCCACCGATTCCAAAGCCTCAATTTGGATGACCGCTGGAATGCTGTGGTGGATGCCAAACTCTGCTTCAGATGCTTAAATGTCGCGCACAATCACGAAGCCTGTGAAGAAGAATCTTCGTGTGGCAAGTGCGGCTTGGGGACGCATCACACGCTCTTGCACTATGTGAAGAAAACCCCTTCAAGGGACAGTACAAACTCCAAGAGAGCAACTGTGTACAAGACATCTGACAAACCTAAAGCGGAGGCCGGGACGACTAGCAATGCACCACCTGATAGAACTAGCACCGAAACCGCTCTAGAGGCTGGGACTCCTGCGACGACGGGGCACGTACACGCCATGTCCACTGACCGACGACCTGATGGTCGTACAATGTTGAAGCTTATCCCAGTCATGGTGAACGGAACGTGCACTACGGTCGGCTTCATAGATGGAGGAGCCGCACCCACGCTAGCCGCAAGGAGCCTAATAGATCGGCTAGGTGTAACGGGAAGGCCTTGCAACCAGACCATGGTGACAGAGGCCGGTACGTTCGACTGCAAGGAAGTGGTCCAACTCACCCTTGGTAACATCAACGGAGGTGAGGAGGAAGAACGAGTAAAAGAAGTCTTTGTTACTGACAAAATTAATGTGTCGACGGACTACATAATGCCTTCGGACTGGCTGAAGAGATGGCCACACATGGCAGACGTAGAGCTGCAAAGCTTGCCAACTGACCACGAACAGGTCGAGCTAGTGATCGGGTTAGACACGACCCTGAATCGAGTCATTCTGGAGCAACGCCACGGCACTGCCAATGAGCCATCCGCCTACCTAACCAAGCTTGGTTGGGTGGCTTTCGGTCCTACTGGAGACCGGTCTGCATCGGAGGTCTCACCCGTGCATCATGTTCATCGAAAATTTGACCCTCAAGACTTGACAGAGTTACTGCAGAGTCATTTTAATAGAGATTTCTTCGAAAAGGAATCCCTCTCCAAATTGGAAGATTCCCTAGAGGATAAGAGATTCTTGGCCACCTTGAATAACACGACACAGCATCGATATGGAAAGTACGTGGCCAAGCTGCCATTCAAGGACTCTACTCCTCTACCTGATAATATGAATATGGCAATTCGACGAGCCCGAAGCTTGAAAAGAAGACTAGACAACGACGAAGCTTACAAGACATCCTACGTAGCTCAGATGGAGAAATATACTGATAAGGGCTACGCTGAAAGGGTTCCTGTAAGTCAGCTAGACAGGGAGGACGGGCGCGTATGGCTTATGCCGCACCACTCTGTCAGGCATCCTGTCAAACAGAAAGACCGAGTGGTCTTCGATCTGAAGGCAAGGCACCGAGGAACATCTCTCAACGAACATCTGATGCAAGGCCCCGACCTCACCAATAGCCTGACGGGTGTTCTCCTGCGTTTTAGAGAGGGTCAACATGCCATCACAGCAGACGTGCAGGAGATGTTCCATCAGGTGAAGGTACCTGAAGAGGACAGAGACTGCCTGAGGTACCTCTGGTGGCCAGAAGGTGTCACCAGCAAAGAACTGCAAGTCTTCAGAATGACGTCCCACGTTTTTGGCGCAAGATCATCGCCGAGCGTCGTTAACTTCTGCTTACGCAAAACGGCCCTGGACTTTGGAAGCATGTATAACGAAGAAGCTTCTAACTCTATACGTCGCAACTTCTACGTCGACAACCTCCTCAAGGCGATGGATGATGAGGAAGAATGCATTAAACTGACAAGAGATCTGATCAACCTGTGCAGGGATGGAGGTTTCCGTCTTAACCAATGGACCTCCAGCAGCAAGCAAATTCTAGCTGCGATCCCCAGAGAAGAACGAGACGACTCTGTGGCTGTCCTAGACTTGAATAAAGATGAGCTGCCAACTGAACGAGCCCTGGGGATCCATTGGAATATGAGCATAGACGTGTTCACGTTCAGAATCGTCCTTAAAGACAAGCCTTTCAACCGACGTGGTGTGCTCTCTGTTGTTGCATCGATCTATGACCCCTTGGGCTACTTATCCCCCGTCACTTTGATCGCGAAGATCCTGTTGCAAGAAATGTGCCGAAGGAAGCTCTCGTGGGATGAGGAGATGTCTGCTGATGAACTTGTTCGATGGAAGACCTGGCTTGCGCAGTTGCCACAACTGGAAGAGTTCCAACTGCGAAGGTCCTTCATACCACCAGACTTCGGAGATGTTGACACCCTTCAGCTGCACCACTTTGCAGACGCAAGTCAGACAGGCTATGGTGTAGTCTCTTACTTGCGTGTAGTTGGTGTCAACGGAAAGATTCATTGCACTCTTGTCATAGGACGGGCGAGAGTCGCCCCTCTGAAAAGGACCACCATCCCTCGTCTTGAGCTGACGGCGGCTGCTATCGCTGCACAGATGGACTCAAAGCTGAAGACTGAGCTCGATCTGAAACTGGCCCCGTCAGTCTTCTGGACTGATAGCACGTCAGTACTAAAATATCTCAGAAATCCGACTGCGAGGTATCAGACCTTTGTGGACAATAGGGTCAATCTCATTAGGGATACATCCGACATTATGGCTTGGAGATACATCAATACTACTGCGAACCCAGCAGACCTTGCGTCACGTGGCCTCTCCGTCGCTGACTTCCTCCAATCATCTTTGTGGTTTTCAGGACCAGATTTCCTCAAGATGGACGAAACGCACTGGCCAACCATGCCCGAAGATGTTGTCAGAGGAGAGCTTGATCCAGACGCCGAAGTGAAGACTTCTCTCGTCTTCGATATAACGAAGAAAGAACCAACGTTCATTGAATCAATAGCGACAAGATTCTCCTCCTGGTTGAAGTTTGTCAGGACCGTCGCGTGGATGACAAGATTTATCCGCCACATGCAGAAGGCTCGCCCATACAGCGGCGACTCACTCTCGAGTGCGGAGCTGCGTACCGCGGAGAATTTGATCTGGAGACTGACCCAAAGCCAAGAGTATGAAGAAGAGTTAAGCACCCTCTCGAAGAAGGGAAGATCGCTGAAGAGGTCTAGTAAATTAATCAAGCTGAGACCATTTCTCAAGGATGGATTGCTCCACGTTGGTGGTCGATTGCAGAAATCAACACTGGCAGATACGGCCAAGCATCCGATCATCCTACCCAGCAGTTCTCCGGCGGTCAAGCTTATGGTGAGAGCCACGCACGAATCCTGCGGCCATTGTGGCCAGAACCACCTGATGACCCAGTTGAGGACAAACTACTGGATCGTCCGCGGAAATGCGATCGTCAAGACTGTCATTCGAGAATGCTTGGTCTGTCGCAGACTAAGTCGTCGTCCTTTAGTTCAGGTGATGGCTGAACTGCCATCCGACCGGCTTTGTCCAGATGAACCCCCCTTTACTAACACTGGGTCGGACTGCTTCGGACCGTTCTTAGTGAAGCAAGGAAGGTCCACAGTGAAGCGTTGGGGCGCTATCTTTACATGCCTTACCTCGCGAGCAGTCCACCTGGAAGTGATCGATACAATGGAACAAGACTCCTTCGTCAACGCCATCAGGCGTTTCGTCGCTCGCAGGGGGCCTATCAAGAGAATGTGGTCCGACAACGGGACCAACATTGTGGCCACGGAACGAGAGCTAAGAGAAGCTCTCCAGCGCTTCAACGAAGGAGAAATCAGAGACACACTCTCGATCCGAGGCATAGAGTGGAACTTTCATCCACCACATGCCTCACACTTTGGCGGAGTGTGGGAGCGTCTGATCAGGTCCGTCCGAAGAGCCCTCACAGCGGCCTGTCTCCAACAAGTCACGACTGATGAAACGCTTCGCACTCTGTTCTGCGAAGTGGAGGCTGTTGTTAATAGCCGACCTCTGACGAAGATCAACGACGACCCGAACTGCCCTGTCCCTCTCACGCCTAACATGATCCTAACTTTGAAAGGGTCACCCGATCCCTTCACATCCACATGCAAGAAGGACATGTATGTGAAGAGGCGATGGAGACAGGCACAGTTCCTCGCTGACGAATTCTGGCGCAGGTGGATACAGGAGTATCTCCCCCTGCTTCAGGAGCGCCAGAAGTGGTCAGTCCCAAAGCGTGACATCAACGTCGGTGACATCGTTCTAACGCTGGACGAGCGGCTTCCCCGAGGCAGCTGGCCTCTAGGGAAAGTCATGGAGGTCACTCGGAGCGCTGACGGTCGCGTACGTCAAGCTTTGATCAAGACTGAGAACGGCGAGTTCAGAAGGCCTGTGCAGAAACTGTGCCTTCTCTTGGAAAATGATAAAGGCGATGATATAAAGTGATGTATATGAGGTGTTATGAGCGTACGCCGAGCGCTGCTCGCTGCATTTTGTAAATTTTGAATTTTATTATTTGAGTTGAAAATATAGCAAGGTCATTTGAATGAAGTAACCCAAGTGATGCCGTATCTACGGAAATATTTAGCCCATGACCAAATAGGGGGCAGTGTAAGATACGCCATAACGTATTTCCAAGAATTTCTTTTTTGTGTTCTTTGTTAACCATGAGGATTAATTTAGTTTTCCTTTACGTTCTCCAGGACCAACTCTAAGTGCTGAAAACATAACCTTATATGGGCATAGCGATGGTCTAGCTCCATGATTGGTCGGCTCAGAGGGGCATCTCGCGCTAGACAGAGTGACGTCACGGCCCCGGACCTTGGCAGTGCATGGCTGTCCGCTGTGGTGCGAGCATCTCTGTGCTCAGCTTTCTGTGTTGACTGATGCAGTGATTTAGGAGTGTCTCTCCGTGTGTGAAGGACCAATCACACATTTGGCTTGATAACTAATCACTCGCAGGAGATTAACGGTACCACCTGTGAATGTTCTTTGAACTGAACTTGAAACAGAATTGGCGTTGGGAAAAGATGTAAGTCTATTATTTATTGTAATGAACCCTATTGCAATTCATGTAATCCTGTACCATTGCTGTATTTTCTTTATTGACTTGTATTTATGTATTATAATGAACCCTATTGCAATTAATGTAATCCTGTACCATTGCTGTATTTTCTTATTGACGAGCTGTTTTTTTTGTTTGCAGCTAAAACCTCGTCCGATATACAAGTTGTACTCTTCAATATATCTAATTATAAAAGACGTGAGTTTTCAAGACCTACACGCCAATAACTTAGAACTTTAGCCGAGAGAGTGAACCCCTCTCCGGTGTTCTACAGATGCTGCGAGCCTCTCCTTCGTATCTTGTTCCCGACGAAGGAGGTGATCGTTGAGCTTAGGGAGGTCTTCGTTAAACTGACGTCCGGCGACGTCAGGATCTAGCTTTCCCACGACGAAAGTATGCTGGATATCCTTCCAGTGTCGAGCGTCAGGGGGAGTGACTATGGAGAAGGGTCTGCACTCCTCCAGTGCAGGGCAGGCTTTCCCCTCTTCCACAGCTTTAAGGCACGCAGTGAAGGCCTTTTCCAAGAATGGAAGTACCGCATTTTCAGGTGCGACATAAGTAGGGTGCTTCTTGCTCAGGGCTGGAAGCTTAGAGCAGGTAAAACCCCTACTCTTGAATGTGTTGGCTAGCATAGCCTGGGCCTTCGCGAGATCGAACACTATCTCTTCCTTCGGTTCGGTCTCTTCCTTAGAGGCAGGTTCAGAACGAAGTCGGACGTAACAGTCCGGGTAGGCCTCAAAGTTTGGGAAGAACTCCACGTCTTCCAAAGGGACCGTGCCGATCTTGTCGCTGATAAAGATCCTGCCGGTCGCGATAACCATATGCTCAGCATACCTCCACGGGTTGGCATGTGAGCAAGCGGGGAGATCCTTAACCGAAATCCTCTTCGGTTCTCTGGATCCCATCATGGACCTGATGAACTCCTGATTCTCCTTTAACCTGTCGTCCATGACGGCTCTAATCAACCGGATCATTTCTTGAGTGGAAGAAGAGGGATCCGGGGTCGTGGAGGTAGACGGGATAGATACTTCCGTCGGTGTAGGAGTAGGAGCGGAGATGGAAGGAGGAGCGACCTCTTGCTCCGACTCGGCGTATTCCACCTGGTCTTCGTCATCTTCAGCTCCTTGAGCCATAAGAGTCTTCTCCGTGTCTTCCGAGACATCCAACATATGTTCGTCATCTTCAGAATCCAGGCGGCACTCGTGCATGGACTGAGCCATGACAACATCAGGTTCCACTGTAATTTGGACAGTGGGAATCACATCCTTGGGTACCACTGAATCAGGGGAGGCCTTAGGGAACAAGAGTGACCTCATTTCTTCAGTGGCCAGGTACGGTCCGGTGGCATTCTTCTGGAAGCCACGCACCCACTTGCGTAGCTTCTCCCGAGAAGTGTCCCTGACCTCCGCTGAGGGAGGGTTATGGAAGGCATCAACTAGTTGAGCCTGGCAGACCGTACAATTCAGTGGGTCCCAGAATTTCAGATCCCCTTTCTTGTTAGCACAAGGGGCGTGAGTCCTGCAAGCCATATGCCCGTAGAAGTGCGGGCGTTTCACAGCGCAGAAGTCGAAGTCACACTTCATCTGCTCCTCCTGTGGAAGAAAGAGAAAATGAGTATGGGGGAGTCATAAGAATGGTTCTTAAGCTAAGTTAGGATTAATCATTAATATTAACTTAAAGAAAGGGTGTGATGCATAGAGATTGAAGTAGTAAAGAAAACATACTCCATGCATCTCGCCCGTCTGGCTACCGCAAGCTTTATCCCTGGATAATCCGAGATGGCCGAAGGCACAGGATAGTATTCCCTGAAATTCCACAGGGCAATGGAATTCCATGGAAAACCAAGGATAAGTTTGGGACTGAGATCACTCAGTCCCAAATTAGGGAGCTAACAGGTCCCTTAGGGTAACTGCTTCCGGCAACCAGCCGCGCTAAGATGCACGCAGCATGCTGGAATTTTGAAGAATGCAAAGGGACAGCATGATTACTAATAGAACAGTACCAAGGCACTGATCTAAAGAGTGTAAACAGGCTATCTGTTTGCAGTGTAGGGCTATCAGTATACAAGTGATAGCTAGGAGAAGGGGGTGCAAGTATCCTTGACGCCTCCGGGAGGTTCCGGCAGACCTCCGGCACGCCGGAGGCCGCTCCAGCAGAGTTTCTGGCATTAGGACAGACAAATGGAAGTCAAGAGTAAAGCCAGGGTGGCGGCCGCCGGCACAACGGCAGCACGCCGGCAGAGGAGCGGCGGCTCCGGCAGTCGGATGATGCCGGATTGGTGACTGGGATAAGGATGGTTATAGCTGAACCAGGTTGCCGGCAGTGAATGCCGGCACTCCGGTGGCCGACCGGCAGGCGGACGGTGAAGCTAGGAGGAAGGAGGAAGGCCGTCGGCGGGAGCCGGCGGCGGTCGACAGTCCCCCGGCAAGCGGGGGGGGCTGGCGGCATGAGGGTAGGGGAGAGTCACCAAGGTAGGAGGCAGGTATCGCCGACAGTGGAGGTGGCAAGGGACCGGCACCCGGATAGTGAGAGAGACAGGGGGAGGGATGTAAGAAGTCCAGTCATGGAATCCAGACATCCCCCCCCTGAGAGGGTGTACCCATGATAGAGGCAGGCTCTATCACCCAGGAGCCGGGGTCGCAGAGGACCGGGAGCTAGGGTAGCCCAAGGGAGGGCTAGGGGACACCCAAGAGGGGAGAGACCTCCACATGCAGAACGCATCCAGTGGCTAACCCCATAGGACACTATGAAGGGTATATGTACCAGAGCGGACTGCACAAGGAAGCTCAAGGTAGCCCTATCACTCCACCCTAAGGAGGAGTTGTAGGACAGGGGACAGATGGGTATAGACTAACCTAAGTGTAGGCTAGGCTATACAAGAGATAGGTGGGGAGGGGAGAAGAGAAGAGTCTTCCAAGGAAGGGGTTCTGTACCAGAGCGGCCACTAGGGAAAGGGAGGACACTCCCTAACCTAAGATAAGGCCGCCAGGCTGAAACGGTGCATGGGTACAGTTTCAGCAGGGGACAGAGTAACCTTCCAAAACCTAACCTAGAACAGGGCTAAGAGCCCCGAACTAGGAAGGATAGAAGACATATCGCTATCGCAGGACAGTCATAGACTATTCCTAGCCATAGAGGAAGGGCTAGCCTAACCTCACTCTCGGACGCAACCCTAAGGGGGGTTCATTCCCTTAGGGAGGACTGAGAGGCGATGAATACTCCATTAGACACTTGATCCCTCTACTCAGAAAGGGAATCAAGGCTAAACAGAGGGAATGCCAAGGCAGGGGATGAAGGAAGCATATAGGGGTCCTACAAGTAGGTTAGGTTAGGAAGGGACACTAACTAACCTATCCCCTATATGGTCCCTGAAGGCGAAAAAACACTTGCATCACGGTCGAAAGTATTGTAAAATAATGCCACTATCTTCATAACGTAGCCTAGGATCACTAATAAAATCATGCATGAACACTTATATACAGGCGCTCTGGCCTGGGGGCTATAGTAGCCGACTGGTATGAGGTCAATCGATGACCGATAAAAAGCGTCGAAACACGATATAAAAGTTCCTAGCTATGAAGACTAAATAAACTAATGTAATCGATTAGTAAATAAGGCCGGAAGCGTTGTTGTGGCTAACTAAATAAGGCATGCATAACAACAACAACGCCATAAAATGGCGGGTCCGGTAGAGGCACAGCTCTGCCACAAAACAGCAATCATCTCGGAAAGTAATATTTACTTTACGGTCAGAGCTTAACTAAACAATACTGGAACCTTGTACTCAACTTTCCAGAAGAAGGCGAGGCTGAAGGTAGCGACATTACGTATATGCAAAGCGATAAGTGAAGCACAGGGAAAATCCGTCTAAGTAGGGCGAGCTACTGAACAAAGGATGAAGACGGACGTGACGTCATTTAAGCAATGGCGCCCGTTTGTTTACGTCTCGAGTATCAGTAGTAGCCACGAATGAGATTAGCTATGGAACGGCTCCCAGCTATTCTCAGCCCTTACACACCGAAGCATTAACTCTGTTCGGGGTGTAGATAGCTATGTGGCGCGTTAATACATGCGTCCCCTGTTGATATACGATGTCTTAAAGGGAAACCTTTAGGATACTCGCTCCAGAAGTTAGAATTCTGTGATAACCTGTGGTTAAATTCTCTGGGAATATCTTAGTAGTTATTTACCCAAGGAAGCTACCAAAAAGGAACCTTCCATCAGGACGCCATGGCTATCTCACCCAAATATATATATATATATATATATATATATATATATATATATATATATATATATATATATATATATATATATATATATATATAACGGATTTTGAGCGAAGCGAAAAATCTATTTTTGGGTGAGATAGCCATGGCGTCCTGATGGAAGGTTCCTGTTTGGTAGCTTCCTTGGGTATAAGACTACTAAGATATTCCCAGAGAATTTAACCACAGGTTATCACAGAATTCTAACTTCTGGAGCGAGTATCTCAAAGGTTTCCCTTTAAGACATCGTAATACAACAGGGGACACGCATGTCTGGTCGTGCCACATAGCTATCTCCACCCCGAACAGAGTTAACGCTTCGGTGTGTAAGGGCTGAGAATAGCTGGGAGCCGTTCCACAGCTAATCTCACTCGTGGCTACTACTGATACTCGAGACGTAAACAAACGGACGCCATTGCTCTAATGACGTCACGCGCGTCTTTATCCTGGCGCCAGTTGCTGCCCATCACCATGATACAATTGTGTAGGGTGGGAACAAACTGAACGAAGTAGTAGGGAGGGTCCATCAGGACGCCATGGCTATCTCACCCAAAAATAGATTTTTCGCTTCGCTCAAAATCCGTTTTTTGGGCTCAAGCCATGGCGTCCTGATGGAAGAGTACCAGAGAATCAATGTATCGTGGTAGATTTTCCCCCAGAGTTAAGTGCCTAGGCATTGACAAAACAGCAAAGTAATCTTAGGTAAGAACCATAGGAACGAAATATCCTGCCCCCCATTGGTAGGAAGTTCCCATGGGCTATGCCGACGTCAAAGTGGTATTGAAGGGCTATTCATCTTGACAGAAGAACTTTTAAGAGCTTAGAGATGAAGCAGAATGTTTGATATTTGTATAGGAACATTCTGAAGTAGGCCAGTGGTGGTTGGGCACTGTGTGTAGAGTTCATCTCCTGATTATCAGAAGTAAGTATTCGTGTAGGAACCTTACTGAGACAAGGTGAATATAATTTAGGAATAGACATCTTAAATTCTTCATGACCATAAGAAAGGAGGAATAAATAAAACTATGACCGTATGTATTTCATAGTAAGTAGGAGCTGAAAGAGACGCATAAGTAATAAAATAGAAATTTTATTTCACAATGCAGAAATTAAATAATTTACAGCAAAAGTAAAGTTCATTTACAGTAATAATAATGTACATAGAAATAAAGGCTTGCTCTTGAATCTGAAAGGGAATTTCAGGATTAGTAGGTACTCGTTCTCGAGGAACGCAAGTCTTTAAATAACACATCATGCTCAAGGCATGCGGCACTTGTGTGACACTATGACATTTCACCTGGGATAAGAACAGTTATAAAAGCACTAAGTGTTTTTTAGACATCACTATGAATCGCTCGAGGGTCAACATAGGCACCCGAAGAGTTAGAGTCCCAAGTAACTCACTGTTCTACGCAGAGTTAGGTGCAGGTTTCATAACACTACCTGCGGCTACCACAAAATGTTTGATTTCGTGCACTTGTTTCGCATAATGTTTAAAGAAAACTCGCGAGGACTTCCAGCCCGTAAAGTTTTTAAGGCTCTCAAAGTCCATGCTCTGAAAGAAGTTCAGAGAAGATGCCACTTTTCTAGGATCATGACCAGCGGGTGTACTGTTCGGATCCGCTCTGCGAATGAAGTAGGTGATTTTCGCTCTTAATTGTTTCAGTGACAGGTCGCTGCCCGATGTTTCTCCTTTGAAGAGTTGGCCTCCACCAAAGTTTGAAGTTCTGCGAAGATAGACCTTGAGGCTCTCTACTGGACATAGAGAGACATCCTCCTTCAGGGGGCATATTCTCCAAGGGCCCCATCTTTTGGTGGGTAATTCATTTTTGGCGAGAAACGTCGGATCAGGGGAGAGGGTCACTTCTCCTGAATCAGCAAACAGGATGTGTCCCTCTTCTCTTGATAATGCCACTATTTCGCT
>NC_090762.1:23356402-23361402 GCF_036898095.1 Palaemon carinicauda
GCGTGGTTTTGTAAACAAATACTAAATAGCAAAAACTTCTCATCCCATGAGAGCTGAATCATCAGTCGCTCTTCCCAAGCCTTCCTCCCAATAAGTGAATAATGTCTGTTATACTTCCTGTTTGCAATATTTTTTTGCAACAATTATCTTATTTTGTTCTATTTTAAGAGTGGTGTGTCTACCTTAATTATAAATTACTTATTTTCAGGTACTTTGAATAACTTTAAACCGTAACTTAACGGTTACTGACGTCGGTAGTTTTTATAAGACAACTGACTGCACGTATAATAATAATAATAATAATAATAATAATAATAATAATAATAATAATAATAATAATAATAATTAGTAATAATAATAATAATAATTGGATGATGATTTTTAGAGGCAACCTTTAATGCATTTTTACTCAGATATTTTTTACGTTGTTCAGAAAATCAGAAAATTGTGGGTTGTCGTGTTGAGGGAAAAAAAAAAAAAAAAAAGTCGACTCTGGCCTGGTTTCAAGACAACTCATGACGCGTAAGCTTCGGCTGCTTCTTGTCATTGACTATTAAATATATTTCGTTTTACTCTGTGGCGACGGCAAAATACAAAGAAAAAAACATTGATCGTCATTTTTTTTCATGGGGTAACATTAATGTGACCCCGTATTGTCTTCTCTGTTTTATAACATTAGTATTTTTTTTTTTTTTTTTTTTAAGAAAATAGACATGGAAAAATGTAAAGCATTTGGTTTCTTGTTCTCGTTCAGTTGCAATTCAGAAAAAAAAGATTTAATTTATTATCATTCGAGTTAATTCTTTTTTAATTACGTTTTGTGTGATTAATTCCCGTTTCAAGTTTCGGCTTACGAGACATTTATTATCATATTAGATGTTTTTTTTTTTCTTGTCTGAAAAGTTGGGTAGTATTCATAATTTTTCACCCTTTAAATTTGCCTACGGTAGGAATGTTAATGTTTATAGTGATAACAATAATGATAATAGTTTGATTCCGGATATATACCATTGAAAAAACACCCTTAAACTGACAACTTGAAGAAACATTTTCAAAAGTGGTATATAATAGGTGACACACAGCGAGTCGCAATTTGTGGCGGGAAGTGACGTCACCAAATACGGCCTGCCTGCTGCAGACTGCAGGTGTGGGAGCTTAGGGTGTATTTTGTCTCTCCTTTGAGCCCCCTCGTCTCTCTCCCCACTAACCTCCCACCATCCCTTTCCGGCGTCTTCTCTCAAATTTTACTGGCTATGTGGGGGGGGGGTGCAATGTAGTTCAGCGAAATTACCGTGATACAAATAACCAAAGGTTCTGTTAACCTCTTACAGTTTTACTTCGTCTGAAATTTGGTACGACGTAGTGATGATATGGATAACCTGCAAATACATCCAGCCTGATGTTTCGTAGTCATAATAACTTCGGCTAGATGTTTGGATAAATTTGACTAGAAGCTTTGATATCTGGCTAAAATTTTGTTTATTTTGACTAGATTTTTTTTCTAACTTCGGTTAGTTGCTTTGATAACTTTGGCTGAAAGGTTTTGATAAATATCACTAGAATCTTTGATATCTTAGCTAAAAGTTTTGTTAATTTTGACTAGAAGCTTTTAAAAGCTTTGGCTAAACGTTTTTATAAATTTCACTAAAAAATTTGATATCTCCGACTAAAAGTTTTTTTTTTTTTTTTTTATTTTGACTAAAAGGTTCATTAGCTTATGTTTAAGACTGATAACTTTGGCTTGATGAATTTGATTAAAATTTCACCAAACTTTGGCTAAAAAACTTTAATAACTTTGACTTTTTTTAATATTTAATCACTTTTGACTAGAAGCTTTAATACGCTTGGCTTGAATCTTTAATATCTTGAGCTATAAATTCATGATATTATGGTACAAAAAAATCTTCGAAAACTTTAGTAAGTTCTTTATACTACTTTTCTTTTTTCCATAACTCAAATTTGAAAACTTTTTGCATCCATTGCCAAAATTCATGTCAGCATTTCTAACATTTCATCATCATCATCTCTTGTCTATTGACGCAAAGGGCCTCGGTTAGATTTCACCAGTCGTCTCCCATCTTGGAGCTTTTTCAATCAGTTCTTTATTCATCATCTCCTACTTTCACGTTTCATAGTCCTCAGCCATGTAGGCCTGGGGTCTTCCAACTCTTCTAGTACCATCTAACATTTAGCAGAAAATATCCGAAATTTGCCTTTTTAACTTTATGTTCCTATTTGATAATACCATTCATTGGTATTTTTTATTAATTAAAAAGGAATGTCCATTTCTAAATTTTAATTTGAAAGTAAATTAATTCCCTTCGAAATTTTATAATCATACAAGGCAATTAAACTAAGTACAATTCTCTCTCTCTCTCTCTCTCTCTCTCTCTCCTTCTCTCTCTCTCTCTCTCTCTCTCTCTTCTCTCTCTCTCCCTCCTCTCCTCTCTCCTCTCTCTCTCTCTCTCTCTCCTTTGAGATTTCATGACAACATAAGTATGTCCATTTTTTTAATTTGTCCTTAATTTATGGTAGATTTATTCAACATTCTCTTGATTTCTACATATAATGAATATTTGCTGAATTTAAGATTTAATTCCCAGAAACGAACGGGGTCATATTTCATGATAGTTTCCCAGTCCATTTGGTATCCTTTTCGATTTATAACAGAAAATATATAAATTTTTACCATTTTCAATATTCAATTCCATGTCTTTGTTAAGTACAATTAAGTTTTATTACTTCCCATTAATTCCAATTTTTATATGCTAAATTGTTAAATGTTTATCGGCAAATATTAAATTGGACTAAATTTGGTTAATCTTTATCAGCTAAGTTTTCTAAATTTTGTATTTGCAAAATGCGAATACTTTACTCGTAAATTTTAATTTAATATTACACGCCACTTTAAATAATTAAGGCCTGATTCTTATCAACCAAGCGATTATTATTATTATTATTATTATTATTATTATTATTATTATTATTTTTTTCTTTAAATCTAAACTCGTTGCAGGACCACATCATGTTGGTCCCAAACGGAAGTGCACCAGTGCTTGCCCTAAAACATTCACCACCCATTAACGTTGCCTCTGACACATACATTTATATACATCTACGTATGTAAGAGATAACGGTGATTTTTACAATTCCCCAGATTGACTTTTTTTTTTAATTAATGGGCATGTTTTTGATCTAGCATTGTGGTATGTTACAGAAAACCGAATTTAAAAGAGAGAGAGAGAGAGAGAGAGGAGAGAGAGAGAGAGGAGAGAGAGAGAGAGAGAGAGAGAGAGAGAGAGAGAGAGAGAGAGAGGAGAGAGGAGAGAGACAAGCCATATTTTGAGTTGGGTGAATTTCCCTCAAATAATTAACCTCCGGAAAAGTTAAAAAGATCTGCCATGGAAATTATGTAATTCTCTCTCTCTCCTCTCTCTCTCTCTCCTCTCTCTCTCTCCTCTCTCTCCTCTCTCTCTCTCTCTCTCTCTCTCTCAATAGTAGATTAAAAAACACCATGCTATTTTTCCCTGTTGGAGCCCCTGGGCTTACAGCATCTTGCTTTTCCAACTAGGGTTGTAGCTTGGATAGTAATAATAATAATAATAATAATAATAATAATAATAATAAATAATAATAGGAAAAAAAAACTCAAAACAAAAAGCAACTCGAAGCAATCGCCGCCATGGACGGCGGGGACTCTTGGAATGCAACGAGCGGTTAATCCTTTCAGAGTTCTTTGTCCTCCGAAAGAATTTGAAAATCACGGTGTATGAAGGTGTATTCTTTCTGTTTTTCCTTCCTCTATTGTTTTTCTTCGTACTATTCCTTTCATCTGGGTTTTAATATTTGGGGTTTTCTCTATTGTGCTCATTATGAATATGTTATGGAAGGTTTAACGTTTAACTAAGTATAAGTTAAGGTGTAAGGTTAAGTAAATATCTTCTACTGCATCGTTGTTTGCTAAGCCGTCGTTAATTGTAAGGATCACAGATCGGATGTGGCCAGATGGCATTTCCTCAATCCCACTCATCACTTATTCAACCTTGAAACTTGCGGGCTGAGGATAAATGGAGTAGCCCGCGTTTGAGTGAGCCCTAAAATCGTATCTCACTTTCGTCCATATACGTTAGTCTAACTTAAGGGCTGCTTTTCTTGGTCTTATCACACAGGGAACCCTACGCCTACAGTACCTACAAGATTGGTATTTTGCGTATTATACAGCGCATTGCGTATTTATTGTCAAATCCACTTTATCAAATCAACTGAGAACAATTCATTCTTAAGCTTCTTGAAAACCTTGCTATATTTAGTCTTTTGGATGTCCAGTAGGGCCTTGTTGTATAGTCTTAGGTTCTAGAACCTACAGTAGGCAGGCAGTACATCTTGGGTCCAATAATTTGAAACCTTATATTATTATTATTATTATTATTATTATTATTATTATTATTATTATTATTATTATTATTATTATTATTATTAGCTTAGCTATAACCCAAGTTGGAAAGACAGAATGCTCTAAGCCCAAGGGCTCCAGCAGGGAGAAATAGCCCAGTGAGGAAAGGAAATAAATAAACTGTATGAGAAGTTATGCCTAATTAAAAATATATATATAGTATCAATATTGAAACCAATCTTTTATACATAAACTATACAAAGATTATCAGTCTCTTTAACATAATAACATTAATGCAAGTTTGAACTTTTGAAGTTTTACCGATTCAACTACCCTATTAGGAAGATAATTCCACAACTTGGTCACAGCTGCAATAAAACTTCTGGAATACTGTTTAATATTGAACCTCATGAGAGAGAGCGCCTGCAAATTAGAATTAACTGCATGCCTAGCATTACGCACAGGATGGTACTGTCCGGGAAGATCAAAATGTAAAGTATGGTCAGAATTGTGAAAAAATCTTATACAAAATGCATAACGAACGAATTGAGCGACGGTGTCAGAGATTAATATCTAGATCAGGAATAAGAAATTTGATAGACCGTAA
>NC_090762.1:23373902-23427503 GCF_036898095.1 Palaemon carinicauda
ATAACCCTGATAATATATACTGTATTATAATTATCATATTGCTGAAGAATACAGTATAATTGTTATATTTCTCTCTTCACCTGTGAAATTCAAGGATTTGTAGACTGAAAAATTGTGTTCGTGCTAATGTGATTTGCTTACAGTGCTCTTGGATGATATATACAGTATATCGAGCTACAGGTGTATTTTCCAAAGCTACAGATAAGATTCATATTTTACCTATATGTAATGGCATGGGACATCATAATATTTACTAGCCTATAGAGTATATGTTATACAGAATTATCTCGTGATTTTTCGACATATTTCTTTTTTTGGTATGTGTCTTGGCATTGTCTTGGGCTCAGGTTCTGAAAAAGTTAGCCTGTCAAGAGCACTTGAAAGCAAAGATGGTGCTTTTATCTGGTTTGTTAAAAACCAATATCTTTCTAAAATACTCAAATTTGTTATGAAATGTAATTTTTCCACAGTGGTCAAATACCAGAAAGAAAAGTTGCGAGGTGGAACAGTGTTATAATTGGCATTAGTATTTCATATGTTAAATGTATTTTATTTTTCAGTCTTTTGTAAATTGCTGTAAAAGTAAAAGCATACAGAACTCATTATTATTATGAAATATTGATCACAGCAATTTATATAAATCTTCGCAATTATCAGCATCAACTGCAGAATCATGACGTTTTGCTTCTAAGGAATGATGTAGGATTTGAATGGCTTTAAGAGAAGTTTCTGTTATTTTTTAACAGTGAGTGGTTCATTGGTAAATTTTTAAATGCAAAGAAACAAAGAAAAAAGGTTGGTAATTCTCTGTTTATGCTAAATTTTCTTAGCTTTTTTTAGTTGAAACCTGATAGTGATATTGCAATGTTCAGAGATAGCATAAATGTCCAGTCTTATCTGTTTTAATTATTAGTCTATAATATTTGAATACTTATTTTTTGGCTTAACCTTAGTTCCAGAATTGCATTATAAAATGTATTTAGATTCCTTTGAGTGAAGAAGTTAGCAATACCACCATTGTTATTGTACATAGTCAAATTCTTTCAGGACCATTTTATTTTTTTAATTTAGGTAAATAATCACTTGTAAAATTTTATTACTAAGGTACCGATACTTCAAATTGATGTGAATTATATTACCTGCCCCTGGTTGTCAAAAGTTTTTTCTTGTACAATTTCTCAAATTTTGTTTTTAGGAAGAAAAATTAAGATTTCTGCTGTCTATGCCTAAGGTAGATTTCATTTATGCCTGCTGATACTTGTTATTTGTAATATTTTGTATAGAAATGACCAACAAATTTATTTAAGTTTTTTAACTGTTAGAAAGTTATTGTAGAACAGCCTGTGATAAAGAGATTAATAAGCGGCGTACGTTTTGGTATTCTTATACACAAGGAACTACTGCTGTATGAACAAAATTTTCCTTTAAGGAGAATTAGTTTAGTATACTTTCTCATTAAGATATATTAGTTTCAACTTTTTTTCATAAAACAAAGGTTTATTTGGAAGATAAGACATCAAAGATAAACTGTAATGCATAATTATATTATATGTAATTGCATTATTTCCCCCTGCATTACAGCAATCTTTTTGTTTTATTTATTTATTCAACATTTTACAAAACAGGTACAGGTTGTCGGATTGGAATACCCTAAGAAACGCACCAATCTGTTTTTTTTATCTTAATTTTAGCAGCTTTGGCAATTACTTTCTTGTTATTTATTGTTACAATATTTATTTCTAGCTTTAAGTATATGTTTACAAGAAGTTTATACTTTTTGAAAAAAGGTGACTGATCAGCCTATATCTCAGCAGGAGACTTGCTATGCTGTAAAATTATTTTACAATACAGAATTCATTTGACAATTTGCTTATTACTCTTCCTTATCCTTAATATTTGATTTATGTTACAGTATAGATGCAGCAGGTATTTTTTATTTCCTACCCTTCACCTGAATAAGGGTAAATCCTTCCGTTAGTTTTGACACAAGGCTGAATTTTCTTAGCAAGAGAAGAGAAAGTTGATTCAAACTGATTAAAGGCTTTGTTACAGAGTTTGAAATTTGAACTGAAGTATGGAATGGATTACATCCCTGATTCTCTTCTAGGATGTCAAACCTGGTTATATTCCCCTCAACAGGAACTACTGTTCCTTCGTATAGTGATCCTAAAGCCATACGTTCCCTTGTTATTATTATTATTATTATTATTATTATTATTATTATTATTATTATTACTTGCTAAGCTAAAACCCTAGTTGAAAAAGCAGGATGCTATAAGCCCAAGGGCTCCAACAGGGAAAATAGCCCAGTGAGGAAAGGAAATAAGGGAAGTAATTAACAATCAAAATATTTTAAGAACAGTAACAACATTAAAATAAATATTTCATATATAAGCTATAAACACATTAACAAAACATGACAGAACAGTGTGCCCGAGTGTACCCTCAAGCAAGAGAACTCTAACCCAAGACAGTAGAAATCTTAGATTACTCATGGGCCATAAAGACTGTTAACTTTGAAAACAGTTTAATTTGTACAGTAGATTCAAGAGATTGCAAAGCTTATGACTTGTTATTGAAAAGACTAGCAAAGGTTAGATTACTGAAATGACAAACCCTCCACACTCACCTTCTTTCACATTCCGAGAGAGGGTAGGTCTGGTGGAGGTGTCGGGCTCTTCATTCATGTTACTCAAATCTCAAAATGTTAAACAGAACTAGTGTAACAAACTTTGAATACAGTATATAGAAATAAACTTTATGCAAAAAAAAAAAAATCCATTGTAACAGTTTACGAACCTCCAAGAACAAATGCCAATCTTCTTTGAAGAATTCAGTGACCTCATGAATTATCATGGAGAAAAAATGAATTAGTTATTTGTGGAGACTTCAATCTTTGGATGGATGACGCATCAAAACCTGATGCTTTAGAATTTAGTGAGATATTGGAATCATATCAATTGGTGGATAATGTTGATTGTGCAACTACTTTAACTAAACAAACAAGATAAAGTGACAGTGGAGATCCTTTATTGAGTAGGGTTCCCCTGCTGTATAGGATCAGAAAAACAGCCGTCAAAGTAAAGTAATAGTTGACCTTCCGAAAACACCTATGAGTGTTACCTTATATAATTAAGCTGTATTGTAGTGATAATACTGTACATATATTACAGTAATGTACATTACAGTATCAGCCAATGTTATATTTGATAGGAACAAAAGTGTTTTGTTGTCGCAGTACATTATTTACCAACAAGTCTGCCGTTATGTGTTCTGTGGACTTATATAAACAGATGTACACGTGCTATAGACTTAATTGAAATACTGTAATACAATACGTACTCATACTGTACTGTGATAGAAACCATATCGGGTAGTACAGTGGGTTACTTAGTGTATTAGTGTATCAATAAGTATAGATTCTTATTCATTAAAAATCTTAGTATCCTAGAAGAAGTAGGAATTATAAACAGCATCAAACTTGCAAATGAAAAATCTTTATCAATAAAGTTAATATACAAAGCTACACTGAAAAGGATGCTAGTCCTACAATTTACTTTCTTAACCACAAGTCAAACAAAATCATTTGGCCTCAAACATTTATTTACTGCTAATAACCTAAGTTTAAATCTTTTAGATAATGATTAAACTATTTTTCAAATTTAGCAACCTATAGAAGATGTCAAGCTTGGAAATGGCCACCGAATTTTAGATTTCTTACATTTTGCAAGAAACACCAGCAACCAACCAACATTTCTATACCTTTCTTTGCTGATCCGAATCCAGGGGTTCACAAAAATCCTTTCTCCTATTTGCATACAAGGAGCACTCCTATGCTATGCTGCCATAATGCCTGCTTAAACTGGACAAGTTAAACATTAAAATTATAAAAACTACATAACATGATAAAAATTTTACTGAATCTTTTATCTAAAGGTATTTATGATTGACTAAACACACACACACACTTACTTACTTAATTACTACAAGAGAAATGCCATGAGGAAAACTGTGATCTTCACATAGCCTTTATAGATCTAGCAAAGGCCTTCAACACGGTGAACAGAGACCTTTTATGGACTGCTCTCTCTAAATTTGGAGTACCTCCGAAATTCCTTAATATTCTAAGAAACTTACACAATGATATGCAAGCCTTTGTAAGTATGGGTGGTAGTAAATCACAACTTTTCAGGGTAGAAACTGGAGTAAAACAAGGATGTGTCTTGGCTCCAGTGATATTCAACATCTACCTCACTGCAGTCACCCTCCTGAGCCACCAACAAGTCAACGAAGAAGATCAATTGAAAGTGCAGTTTCGACACACACACACACACACACACACACACACACACACACACACACATATATATATATATATATATATATATATATATATATATATATATATATATATATATATATATATATATATATATATATATATATATATATATATATATATATATATATATATATATATATATATATATATATATATATATATATATATATATATATATATATATATATATATATATATATATATATATATATATACACACCTTAACGTGGTGAAAGGGTTTGTGTAGACCTATTGCCAGGATCAGCAAAACTGTAGGCCTAGTAGTCAGGGCTTATCCATACTCGGTTGGTTTGCTGTGAGTAATCAGTCTAAAGTCTCCCACTATCACCAATCTGCAGTGACCAGCATAGTGAGGAAACTTGGTCAAACCCCAGACACGAATACGAATAAGTATATGTATGAGGCCTTTGTCCTGCAATGGGCTAGAAATGGCTGCATATGCATACATACATACACACAGATATATATATATATATATATATATATATATATATATATATATATATATATATATATATATATATATATATATATATATATATATACACTGTATAGGCTAATATTAACGATTTTTTTCCATTGAAAATGACCCCAAAGTTAGGGATACACACACAGCATACCATAATTTAGATTTAACTTAAAACTAATTTGCAATCTATCAGTGCTAGTCAAGCTGTAATATAGATACTGTATAAGATTCTACTTCTAGAATTAGTGTTCGTTTACTTATATAAATTTGGTTTTATTTGTTTCATGCCACTATATCTATATAAGACAGATAAGAAATGTATATTGTTAGAGAGATTGAAAGCAAGACTAAACACGGAAATTTATCCCTGCCTGAGCACCATTGGAATTTCAATATCGTTATGGGGCGTAGGATCGTTTACAACCCAATTCCTATAATGTCTTTGGTTACCAATAACAGGACAATTGGTCTCCCCCCCCCCAACCCTGACGTTTAGAAAGTTCCTAACTTCCTAGTCCTTTGCTGTCTTGTAGAGCCTGCCCTTGTACTATATGCAGACTCTGGTAAAATGAACATTGAAAGTAAATCTTGGATTGCATGAGCAAAAACAGACATTCTCTTATACACTTTCATCTTTAATGTTTTAGCTCTTGAATGCTATTGGATAGTAAAATAATTTCGTGCCTTTGCTTAATTCTTTAGTAAAGTAGGCTATTGACCCTGTCCTTTTGTTTGTGGAAAAATTTACACAAAAACTACAGTACCAATTTTGACCAAACTTGGTAAGCATGTTGTGTATGGCCAAACGATGTATTTGTAACATTTTAGATAATAAAGTATAACTATTACTTTGAAAATAATCTCAATGCTTTTTTTTTGTGTGTGTGAACAACATTAGGCCTATGCAAGAAAATTCTGAACAAATTTCAACGAAACTTGGTGGACATGTGGAGTATGACCCAAGGACAAATTTATTAGATAATGAAGAAAAATTAACGAAGTACAAGAACGCTGTGGAGATAAGCACAAAATAAGACTAATTGGCCTAGAGAAGGCATGCTATTTTCTGAGTGCCCCTCTTGCTTCATTTGTGTAAACAGTACGGTGCAATTTATAGATGTAAATAATAGATCATATTCAAGTAGATAGTTTTGCTTTATTAACACTGATAAAAATGGGTTCCTCGTTCTCGATATTCTATTACACATATATATGTTCGAACTCATATTCTAATGTTACCATGCAATTGCAATTTGCATCAGTAACGTTATCTGTGTACAGACAACCGCTACAAGTAGACGTACTTGTTTTTAAGGTAGAGGAACAACAATAACAAGTTATAGTATCTTATTGCCAAAGAAAAAAATGCATAAGTAGGCCTACATCGAAGTGATCTTTAGGACTATTCAGGTTGGTTACTGGATTTGTAGATACTAAAAGTAGAATAGTTGTATTTTTGTCCAAAGTACTGTAGTAACTCAGTGTACCTAACCTAACAGGTTGTTGGTATTCAGTTGAATATGTAAAATACTATTTCAGTTCTCTTCCCGACCATTTATTTGGAGGTTTAAGATCAAATATATGATTTAGATTAAAGGCATTATTTTCAGGTTATAGTAATTTTATTATGAATGAAATCATTAAAACCATGTTCTCTTGCCCTCGGGTATTAAAGTTCAAATTGGTTTTAAAGGTCACTCATGGCTGGCAGAGGCAAGGGCAGTGAAAAGGCCGTGAAGACTGACCATATATTCATATCGTTGCTCAAGCCCAATCACCACCCAAGCTAGAACCAGGAAGGGCCAGGCAATGGCTGATGATGACTCAGCAGGCAGACATATAGGCTCCCCCAAACTGCTCTTCCTAGCTTACTAGGTAGGTGAGGTAGTAGTACTACAAGAACCTATTGAGCTTGAGCAGGTTTTGAATCCCAGTCCAGCAGATTGCTAAGCAGGGATGTATCTGTTGAGGGAAAATCTGTGGTAGAGTTAAATCAGGGTGATAGGAATTCTCAAGTATTTGTAATATAATTTTTTCACAGCTACAGGCAGTGGCGTAGCAATCCGTCTGTGCAGATAGGACTAGGTGGTGTAGAGATATTTTATGGGTTCCAAAGAAAATTAGGCACTAGTGAAGCTTGTATCCTATCCATACTTCTTGTTCCTATGAAGCGTAGCTTATATCCTTCCCAAGTTTTGGGTGGGGAAAATTTACTGGAGAATCGATAAATAATGGTAAAACTAACCTTTTCTTCTCTGTACATTATTTTCTGGGACGCATAATAAATTCATGGAAAATTAAGCAAAATATTGGCATCCTTTGCTCCTGAGATATTTTTCAATTGTTTGTTAACATTCTAAGATTCGCACATATTTGTTCCTGTTTGTTCATGTGACCTGGGTAGGGAGATCTGGGACTTGCCCCCTGGCAAGGTCTGTGACGTGGCAACTACTAGGTTAGGTTAGGTGGGCTGTGTTAAGTTTTGTGCCCTTTTGAATGCAACCCAAAAATTTGGTTACTATATGATACTTTAATTACTTGCGAAACTGAAATTCGCTATACTTGCGAAACTGAAATTCGCTAGAAGAAATGGATGAATGCTGGCCAGTTTGATATTTTTCTCGACAGGTTTAGTAGGGGTGCGGTATAATAAATTGCGTATTGGTCGATTTAATGTAGTCTGTCACTCACTGTCCATTGTTTACGTTTGGGAAACTGACGGCGAATTATTGCGCATGAGTTGTTTGCACTCTCTTTTGTGAGCTATTTAGCTTTTTCTATGACATAATCATTACCTGGCCTTTTCAACCAATTATGAGCTTTCAAATATTTATGCACAAGTTCCCGGATGTTGTTCTACTGCAGCCATATTTTTTGCCACCCTCCCCTTCAGTTTGAGCTTTACCACCATCATATAAAGATGGCCTTAAGGGAAATAGGCCTACAATCTATTTTGAAATTTAGTGTACTTTTATCTATATCGGCAATTGATTATAATGAAAATGCTTTCCGTTCAGTGTATATCTATTGTTACTCATATCAAAGTAAAAGAAAATCCCCAAATAATGACCCGCGGGCCTTGCGAGCACAGCTCAATATGTACTGCTTGCCAGAACATAGGGGCAGGGAGATTATGTTTATTTGTGAGTGAAGTGAGCCATGGCAGAGCAAAAACCATTAGAAGTACCTTTAGTGAATCATGGATAATTATGATGCTTTAATTTTCAGCCACTTAATGGACCATATATATTTCTAACTGGTTATCTTATGTTTATTCCGCATGTCTGACCATTATTATTGCTGTAAATCACTCTTGTTTGGCATTTCTCTATCCAAAAAACCCTGGTTTCCCACTGAGGTCCCTCATAATTGTCTTTATATAAGGGGGTCCAAAAACTCCTAAATGGGTAGTTTGTCCTGTAAGGACAGTGAGACGAGCTATCACCAACGACAACTGACAGTTTATTTAAACATACGTGGGAATATAATACAGGGTGCGGACGGAAAAGTAGCATGCGCGCAGGCGCCAATTCAGCTTGAACTAACCGCCAAAATATGTGTGTTTTTTCACACGTACAAATACTTGAATTACAAGTCAATAGAAATAGGTAATGAAATAATAAATACATGAAATTGTAGCTCTGAGGGAGCGGAATAAATATATACAGTTAGCCACAGTGTGGCGAAACGAGAATTTAAATAAAATAGAGAATTCGGTGAAATTGCTGGACGACGGAGGAAGTGATGTCCTTACAAGTACTCCCCCCCCCCAAGACATCAGGTGGCGTAGAGGGCTGATGAGACTAATCTTCGTATCGTTTCGGGCGTCGAAGGGTTCCTCTCTTTCTTGAACGGAGGGGCGCGTCGGCGGTCGGTGTATGGATCGCTACCTCTCATCGTCGTTTGTTGCTTTTTTTCTCATTGGGCGCCTTGTTTTGAGGTGCCACTTTGGATCTGCCAGGTCCCGCGGAGGCAGTGTCGCTCCCTTCGAGAAACGCTGGTTTCACGCAGTCTATTGAGACCCAGTCTTCTTGGCCATGCACGTCGAGAAGGAAGGCTTTCGTCGTTTTCTTGATTACTCGGTAGGGGCCTCGATAAGGTCTGGTTAGCGGCTGTCGATGAGCGTTGACACGGACGAAAACATACCCACAGTCATCCAGGTTCTTTGGCTTGAAATGCTTAGTTCTGTCCTGGCAAGTTTTAAGACATGGCCTGAATTTCCTGGCGATGTCCCTAAAATGATCCAGCTGCGTGTCGTCGGTTGATGTGGGAAAGAATTCGCCGGGGACTGTGAGCGCCTCTCCGAAAACTTTTTCGCCGGGCGATGGCTTGCCAACTGCGCGAGGGGCAGTGCGAAGGCTGAGGAGTACCCAAGGAAATCGTGATTTCCAGTCTCCGTCGGTGCAGCTCGCCATCAGGGACGCCTTGAGGGTGCGATGAGTTTGTTCGACCATGCCGTTTGCTGTGGGGATGTATGCCGTGGTGCTGTGGAGAGTCGTTCCCACCAGGTTTGCCAGAGCGAGCCATATCTTCGACAGGAAAGCGGGGCCTCTGTCTGTCGTGATGTCATCAGGAACGCCAAATCTGCTCACCCAGCTTGACAAAAGGTCTTCGGCGCATGCTTGAGTCATAGCTTCGGTCATGCTTCCAACCACCTTGTGGAGCGATCGATGATTGTCACCAGGTAGCGAGCAGATCCCAAAGGCGAAAACGGTCCCACGACGTCGATGTCTATGTGACCGAAACGTCTTTTCGGTTGTGGAAAATCACCTATCCCCGATTCGGTGTGATGGCTGATTTTGCTTGATTGGCAGTTGATGCATGTCTTCGCCCATTCCCGGACGCCCTTTTTGATCCCTGGCCAGACGAACTTTCCAGACAGAAGGCGAGCAGTGGTGCGTCCCGAGGGGTGTGAAAGTCCATGGATGTTGTTGAATATTTTTCTTCTGCAGGGACGTTGGCGGCCGGTGCTGGTGTCACAGAGGATAGTTACTCCTGCTGGCCCGAGGGGAATCACAGTTATCTTGAGCGCGTATGGCCCTGTCAGGTGATCCTGTGCCTCTTGGTCGGTCATAGCATATTTTCGCTCTCCGGCTAAAATCATAGAAGATATATGAGATTTTATTGAAAAAGGGCCCTATTTTGGGGTCCGAATCGAGTAAGGGCCGGGGTCAGAGATAATGTCCCAAAATTTTCGGTGTCAGATTTTGTGTTAGACTACAGCATAGAGTCGTTTTATGGGTATAAATGTGGTCATCGCATATTTTCGCTCTCCGGCTAAAATTATAGAAGATATATGAGATTTTATTGAAAAAGGGCCCTATTTTTGGGGTCCGAATCGAGTAAGGGCCGGGGTCAGAGATAATGTCCCAAAATTTTCGGTGTCAGATTTTGTGTTAGACTACAGCATAGAGTCGTTTTATGAGTATAAATGTGGTCTTTGCATATTTTCGCTCTCCGGCTAAAATTATAGAAGATTTACGAGATTTTATTGAAAAAGGTCCCTATTTTTGGGGCCCGAATCGAGTAAGGGCCGGGGTCAGAGATAATGTCCCAAAATTTTCGGTGTCAGATTTTGTGTTAGACTACAGCATAGGGTCGTTTAATAGGTATAAATGTAGTCATCGCATATTTTTGCTCTCCGGCTAAAATTATAGAAGATATATGAGATTTTATTGAAAAAGGGCCCTATTTTTGGGGTCCGAATCGAGTAAGGGCCGGGGTCAGAGATAATTTCCCAAAATTTTCAGTGTCAGATTTTGTATTAGGCTACAGCATAGAGTCGTTTTATGGGGATAAATGTGGTCATTGTATATTTTCGCTCTCCGGCTAAAATTATAGAAGATATATGAGATTTTATTGAAAAAGGTCCCTATTTTTGGGGTCCGAATTGAGTAAGGGCCGGGGTCAGAGATAATGTCCCAAAATTTTTGGTGTCAGATTCTGTGTTAGACTACAGCATAGAGTCGTTTTATGGGTATAAATGTGGTCATCGCATATTTTCGCTCTCCGGCTAAAATTATAGAAGATATATGAGATTTTATTGAAAAAGGGCCCTATTTTTGGGGTCCGAATTGAGTAAGGGCCGGGGTCAGAGATAATGTCCCAAAATTTTTGGTGTCAGATTCTGTGTTAGACTACAGCATAGAGTCGTTTTATGGGTATAAATGTGGTCATCGCATATTTTCGCTCTCCGGCTAAAATTATAGAAGATATATGAGATTTTATTGAAAAAGGGCCCTATTTTTGGGGTCCGAATCGAGTAAGGGCCGGGGTCAGAGATAATGTCCCAAAATTTTCGGTGTCAGATTTTGTGTTAGACTACAGCATAGAGTCGTTTTATGAGTATAAATGTGGTCATTGTATATTTTCGCTCTCCGGCTAAAATTATAGAAGATATATGAGATTTTATTGAAAAAGGGCCCTATTTTTGGGGCCCGAATTGAGTAAGGGCCAGGGTCAGAGATAATGTCCCAAAATTTTCGGTGTCAGATTTTGTGTTAGACTACAGCATAGAGTCCTTTTATGGGTATAAATGTGGTCATCGTATATTTTCGCTCTTCAGGTAAAATTATAGAAGATATATGAGATTTTATTGAAAAAAGGCCCTATTTTTGGGGTCCGAATCGAGTTAGGGCCGGGGTCAGAGATAATGTCCCAAAATTTTCCGTGTCAGATTTTGTGTTAGACTACAGCATAGAGTCGTTTTATGGGTATAAATGGGGTCATCGCATATTTTCGCTCTCCGGCTAAAATTATAGAAGATATGTGAGATTTTATTGAAAAAGGTCCCTATTTTTGGGGTCCAAATCGAGTAAGGGCCGGGGTCAGAGATAATGTCCCAAAATTTTCGGTGTCAGATTTTGTGTTAGACTACAGCATAGAGTTGTTTTATGGGTAGGGTGATGTGTTCACGACCCGGACACGGTCTCGACTCGGGCAGTCCTAATAACCAATGAACGATCGAGCCTAGGATGACGTCAGAGCTATGACGTTTGAGGGAGGGCGGTCCTAACTAGACGCCATTTGCAAACCTGCCCGCCAACGCTCCGCTTGTAAACAAGGTAAGAATTTCAATTTTAAGGGGTCACGATCTTAATTTTCGGCATCAGGATATATTGTGCCATGACCACGAATAAGGCGTGATCAAGTTGTGATAAGTTTTGTTATGTAATATAGCCATATTGGCATAAAATCAGTGATAATACGGAGTGCCTAAATAACAATGGAATGGTTTGGGGTGCCCGCTAAATAATTTTATGGTGTGTTCTCGACTCGGACAATTTTTGACGGTTCATGCAAACTAAGTGTATTGGAAAAACCACTTAAAAAGTGAATGATTGCATAGTTCTTACAACTATAATGTACCATATGTGAGATAAAGCCATGGAAAAGGCTGGAAATGGGTGTTTGCCACGGCTAAATATCGAGTGATTTTTCGAAGTGTTTTATTGATGGAAGTGAATTATTTTTAGCATTAATATGTGCCCCCATTAGTGTTTACTTTTCCAAATTTAAATATTTAACCTAGGCCTATTGTTTATATTTTTTACGAATTATTAAAAGAATTATGTGCGTGGTCTCGACTCGAACAATGTTCACGTGCTGTCCGAGTCGAGAACACGGAGGTATAAGAAGCAATAAATTTTTTTTAAATGACTCTGTCAATCACTCTCATTTTAACCTAACACCAATATTAATACTATATATTAACTCTTATAAAATTATTGATGGTTTAAAATAATTAAATATGGGTGATTGCCAAAGTCAAACATAGAGTCAGTTTTGAGCTATTTTTTTTTTTGTGCAAATTAATTTTTTTAGAATTAATATGTGCCCCCCAATAGTGTTTAGTCTTCCAAATTGTAATATTTAACCTAGGCCAATTTTTTGATTTTTAATATTTTTTTTAAAAAGCAAGGTCCGTGTTCTCGACTCGGACAGGTTTGTCCGGGTCGAGAACACGGAGGTATAAGAAGCAATAAATTTTTTTTTTTAAATGACTCTGTCAATCACTCTCATTTTAACCTAAAACCAATATTAATACTATATATTAACTCTTATAAAATTATTGATGGTTTAAAATAATTAAATATGGGTGATTGCCAAAGTCAAACATAGAGTCAGTTTTGAGCTATTTTTTTTTGTGCAAATTAATTTTTTTTAGAATTAATATGTGCCCCCCAATAGTGTTTAGTCTTCCAAATTGAAATATTTAACCTACGCCAATTTTTTAATTTTTAAAAATTATTAAAAAATGCAAGGTCCGTGTTCTCGACTCGGACAGGTTTGTCAGGGTTGAGAACACGGAGAATTTTTATTTTTCTAAAATTTATTAATTGGTCAGGCAATAGAATTTTAACATGGAACAAATATCAATACTGTTTATTACCTCGTATAAAGTTATTGATTGTCTAAACTAACAAATTATGGGTTTTTGAAAAGGTCAAAATATTTTTTCATTATGAACTTATAGACAATATTCATTAGCCTAGCCTATGTCTCTAATGCCATTTATCTCTTTCAGATCCTTCATGACTCCCAGCCATGCCTCGCAACTACCAGCCAAGGAACATCCTAACTACGGATAGGACCAACTTAGAGAAGGCATTTTACCACCTCCTAGAGACTGGTTGTAGCATCCGTACTGCGTGCAACCTTTTTGGAGTTAAAGTTTCGACTCTTGGGGTAAGCTTGAATAAATCTAAGCCCTCTTAAATTCTATGTGTAGGCTAAGAACTCTAGGCTACTTTTCATTTAGGCTAGCCTACCCTATCGGGCCTATGCTCCCCACTTTACCTTTGTTTTATTTTTTCAGGATGCTTTCACTCGGTCCATCAAGGAGAGTGATGGGAGGACGTTTGTGCCTAAGCATCAGAACGTCAAAAAGGTTTTCACCGATGCGCAGGAACGCTTGATCGAGGAATACTCTATCAAGATCGTGCGGGGCCAAAGACACTTACATCTAATGGCTGGAGTTTGGCTGTAGTATGAGGTGGCAGCGTGACAATTACGATGCCATGCTGTATCGCATACTCAACCACATGAATGCTCATGTGACACTCGGCATTGTCCATTATCAGCAGTATCTTATTCTCCACTGAAGAATAAGACACCTTATGGAGATGCTCGAGTGTCTGCACGAAACGCTCATGGTCCATCCAACCGTTAGCCTGCAAGAGCACTGTGGTTCCAGGAGTGGTCCCTCTCTGAAAATCAGCATTCATCTTCTTTCGTGCGATGATAAACACTGGAGGGAAACCATGCCCTGCAGCATTAACAATCCCCACGAAAGTCATATGATTGCCTCTCTCCCGAGCAACCTGCAAAGCAACAGGACGACCTCTCTCGCAAACAACCTTACATGGCTTCATCACAGTGGACAAGCCACTCTCATCCAAGTTGAAGATCCTGGCTGGCATGAAACTGTGTCGCTCGACAGCTTCCACGTAAGCCTTGAAGAAGACTTCAACCTTTACGCGGTTGAAAGCCATCGCGCGCGAAAGTGACATGCCCTCCGGAGCCTTCAATGCAAGCCTTGGATGACGGAACATATACCCGTAATACCAGTCACGGGTGGCCATACCTTCCCTCTTCCAGGCATCAGGAATAGACGGGCTGCCAACAGCCTCTGCATACTTCAGGATCATTCCACCTTTCAGTGTCATGTTCTGGATGTTTTTACTAAGAAAAAATATAAAACATTGGTTTAAGTGTGTTTTTGGTGGACCAAAACATCCGTCCGGGATGAGACCACAACCCCGTCCGGGTCGTGACCACGCGGTCTCGACCCGGACAGAGAATTTTGGATTTTAAAAACGGCTGTAAAACCCAAAATTTAATATCTACAGATATGAAACTCTTAGCATAAGATGGGGCATTAGTTAAACTTTCTTTTAAGCACAATTTCTCTCCTGTAGCTCAATAACTTTTTTTTATGAATATTATTCATTTTACTGTCCGGGTCGTGAACACATCACCCTATAAATGTGGTCATCGCATATTTTCGTTCTCCGGCTAAAATTATAGAAGATATATGAGATTTTATTGAAAAAGGGCCCTATTTTTGGGGACCGAATCGAGTAAGGGCCGGGGTCAGAGATCATGTCCCAAAATTTTCGGTGTCAGATTTTGTGTTAGACTACAGAATAGAGTCGTTTTATGGGTAGCCTATAAATTTGGTCATCGCATATTTTCGCTCTCCGGCTAAAATTATAGAAGATATATGAGATTTTATTGAAAAAGGGCCCTATTTTTGGGGTCCGAATCGAGTAAGGGCCGGGGTCAGATAATGTCCCAAAATTTTCGGTGTCAGATTTTGTGTTAGACTACAGCATAGAGTCATTTTATGGGTGTAAATGTGGTCATCGCATATTTTCGCTCTCCGGCTAAAATCATAGAAGATATATGAGATTTTATTGAAAAAGGGCCCTATTTTGGGGTCCGAATCGAGTAAGGGCCGGGATCAGAGATAATGTCCCAAAATTTTCAGTGTCAGATTTTGTGTTAGACTACAGCATAGAGTTGTTTTATGGGTATCAATGTGGTCATCGCATATTTTCGCTCTCCGGCTAAAATTATAGAAGACATATGAGATTTTATTGAAAAAGGGCCCTATTTTTGGGGTCCGAATCGAGTAAGGGGTCAGAGATAATATCCCAGAATTTTCGGTGTCAGATTTTGTGTTAGACTACAGCAGAGTCGTTTTATGGGTATAAATGTGGTCATCGCATATTTTCGCTCTCCGGCTAAAATTATAGAAGATATATGAGATTTTATTGAAAAAGGGCTCTATTTTTGGGGTCCGAATCGAGTAAGGGCCGGAGTCAGAGATAATATCTCAAAATTTTCAGTGTCAGATTTTGTATTAGACTACAGCATAGAGTCGTTTTATGAGTATAAATGTGGTCATCGCATATTTTCGCTCTCCGGCTAAAATTATAGAAGATATATGAGATTTTATTGAAAAAGGGCCCTATTTTTGGGGTCCGAATCGAGTAAGGGCCGGAGTCAGAGATAATGTCCCAAAATTTTCAGTGTCAGATTTTGTATTAGACTACAGCATAGAGTCGTTTTATGAGTATAGATGTGGTCATCGCATATTTTCGCTCTCCGGCTGAAATTATAGAAGATATACGAGATTTTATTGAAAAAGTGCCCTATTTTTTGGGGTCCGAATCGAGTAAGGGCCGAGGTCAGAGATAATGTCCCAAAATTTTTGGTGTCAGATTTTGTGTTAGACTACAGCATAGAGTCGTTTTATGGGTATAAATGTGGTCATCTCATATTTTCGCTCTCTGGCTAAAATTATAGAAGATATACGAGATTTTATTGAAAAAGGGCCCTATTTTGGGGTCCGAATCGAGTAAGGGCTGGGGTCAGAGATAATGTCCCAAAATTTTTGGTGTCAGATTTTGTGTTAGACTACAGCATAAAGTCGTTTTATGGGTATAAATGTGGTCATCGCATATTTTCGCTCTCCGGCTAAAATTATAGAAGATATATGAGATTTTATTGAAAAAGGGCCCTATTTTTGGGGTCCGAATCGAGTAAGGGCCGGAGTCAGAGATAATATCCCAAAATTTTCAGTGTCAGATTTTGTATTAGACTACAGCATAGAGTCGTTTTATAAGTATAAATGTGGTCATCTCATATTTTCGCTCTCTGGCTAAAATTATAGAAGATATACAAGATTTTATTGAAAAAGGGCCCTATTTTGGGGTCCGAATCGAGTAAGGCCCGGGGTCAGAGATAATGTCCCAAAATTTTTGGTGTCAGATTTTGTGTTAGACTACAGCATAGAGTCGTTTTATAGGTAGAAATGTGGTCATAGCATATTTTCGCTCTCCGGCTAAAATCATAGAAGATATATGAGATTTTATTGAAAAAGGGCTCTATTTTTGGGGTCCGAATCGAGTAAGGGCCGGGGTCAGAGATAATGTCCCAAAATTTTCGGTGTCAGATTTTGTGTTAGACTACAGCAAAGAGTCGTTTTATGGGTATAAATGTGGTCATCGCATATTTTCGCTCTCTGGCTAAAATTATAGAAGATATATGAGATTTTATTGAAAAAGGTCCCTATTTTTGGGGTCCGAATCGAGTAAGGGCCAGAGTCAGAGATAATATCCCAAAATTTTCAGTGTCAGATTTTGTATCAGACTACAGCATAGAGTCGTTTTATGAGTATAAATGTGGTCATCGCATATTTTCGCTCTCCGGCTGAAATTATAGAAGATATATGAGATTTTATTGAAAAAGGTCCCTATTTTTGGGGTCCGAATCGAGTAAGGGCCGGGGTCAGAGATAATGTCCCAAAATTTTTGGTGTCAGATTTTGTGTTAGACTACAGCATAGAGTCGTTTTATGGGTATGAATTTAGTCATTGCATATTTTTGCTCTCCAGCTAAAATTATTGAAGATATATGTGATTTTATTGAAAAAGGGCCTTATTTTCGGGGTCCGAATCGAATAAGGGCTGGGGTCAGAGATAATGTCCCAAAATTTTCGGTGTCAGATTTTGTGTTAGACTACAGCATAGAGTCGTTTTATGGGTATAAATGTGGTCATCGCATATTTTTGCTCTCCGGCTAAAATTATAGAAGATATATGAGATTTTATTGAAAAAGGGCCCTATTTTTGGGGTCCGAATCGAGTAAGGGCCGGGGTCAGAGATAATGTCCCAAAATTTTCGGTGTCAGATTTTGTGTTAGACTACAGCATAGAGTCGTTTTATAGGTATAAATGTGGTCATAGCATATTTTCGCTCTCCGGCTAAAATCATAGAAGATATATGAGATTTTATTGAAAAAGGGCCCTATTTTTGGGGTCCGAATCGAGTAAGGCCCGGGGTCAGAGATGATGTCCAAAAATTTTCGGTGTCAGATTTTTTGTTAGACTATAGCATAGAGTCGTTTTATGGGTATAAATGTGGTCATCGCATATTTTCGCTCTCCGGCTAAAATTATAGAAGATATATGAGATTTTATTGAAAAAGGTCCCTATTTTTGGGGTCCGAATCGAGTAAGGGCCGGAGTCAGAGATAATATCCCAAAATTTTCAGTGTCAGATTTTGTATTAGACTACAGCATAGAGTCGTTTTATGAGTATAGATGTGGTCATCGCATATTTTCGCTCTCCGGCTGAAATTATAGAAGATATACGAGATTTTATTGAAAAAGTGCCCTATTTTTTGGGGTCCGAATCGAGTAAGGGCCGAGGTCAGAGATAATGTCCCAAAATTTTTGGTGTCAGATTTTGTGTTAGACTACAGCATAGAGTCGTTTTATGGGTATAAATGTGGTCATCTCATATTTTCGCTCTCTGGCTAAAATTATAGAAGATATACGAGATTTTATTGAAAAAGGGCCCTATTTTGGGGTCCGAATCGAGTAAGGGCTGGGGTCAGAGATAATGTCCCAAAATTTTTGGTGTCAGATTTTGTGTTAGACTACAGCATAAAGTCGTTTTATGGGTATAAATGTGGTCATCGCATATTTTCGCTCTCCGGCTAAAATTATAGAAGATATATGAGATTTTATTGAAAAAGGGCCCTATTTTTGGGGTCCGAATCGAGTAAGGGCCGGAGTCAGAGATAATATCCCAAAATTTTCAGTGTCAGATTTTGTATTAGACTACAGCATAGAGTCGTTTTATAAGTATAAATGTGGTCATCTCATATTTTCGCTCTCTGGCTAAAATTATAGAAGATATACAAGATTTTATTGAAAAAGGGCCCTATTTTGGGGTCCGAATCGAGTAAGGCCCGGGGTCAGAGATAATGTCCCAAAATTTTTGGTGTCAGATTTTGTGTTAGACTACAGCATAGAGTCGTTTTATAGGTAGAAATGTGGTCATAGCATATTTTCGCTCTCCGGCTAAAATCATAGAAGATATATGAGATTTTATTGAAAAAGGGCTCTATTTTTGGGGTCCGAATCGAGTAAGGGCCGGGGTCAGAGATAATGTCCCAAAATTTTCGGTGTCAGATTTTGTGTTAGACTACAGCAAAGAGTCGTTTTATGGGTATAAATGTGGTCATCGCATATTTTCGCTCTCTGGCTAAAATTATAGAAGATATATGAGATTTTATTGAAAAAGGTCCCTATTTTTGGGGTCCGAATCGAGTAAGGGCCAGAGTCAGAGATAATATCCCAAAATTTTCAGTGTCAGATTTTGTATCAGACTACAGCATAGAGTCGTTTTATGAGTATAAATGTGGTCATCGCATATTTTCGCTCTCCGGCTGAAATTATAGAAGATATATGAGATTTTATTGAAAAAGGTCCCTATTTTTGGGGTCCGAATCGAGTAAGGGCCGGGGTCAGAGATAATGTCCCAAAATTTTTGGTGTCAGATTTTGTGTTAGACTACAGCATAGAGTCGTTTTATGGGTATGAATTTAGTCATTGCATATTTTTGCTCTCCAGCTAAAATTATTGAAGATATATGTGATTTTATTGAAAAAGGGCCTTATTTTCGGGGTCCGAATCGAATAAGGGCTGGGGTCAGAGATAATGTCCCAAAATTTTCGGTGTCAGATTTTGTGTTAGACTACAGCATAGAGTCGTTTTATGGGTATAAATGTGGTCATCGCATATTTTTGCTCTCCGGCTAAAATTATAGAAGATATATGAGATTTTATTGAAAAAGGGCCCTATTTTTGGGGTCCGAATCGAGTAAGGGCCGGGGTCAGAGATAATGTCCCAAAATTTTCGGTGTCAGATTTTGTGTTAGACTACAGCATAGAGTCGTTTTATAGGTATAAATGTGGTCATAGCATATTTTCACTCTCCGGCTAAAATCATAGAAGATATATGAGATTTTATTGAAAAAGGGCCCTATTTTTGGGGTCCGAATCGAGTAAGGCCCGGGGTCAGAGATGATGTCCAAAAATTTTCGGTGTCAGATTTTTTGTTAGACTATAGCATAGAGTCGTTTTATGGGTATAAATGTGGTCATCGCATATTTTCGCTCTCCGGCTAAAATTATAGAAGATATATGAGATTTTATTGAAAAAGGTCCCTATTTTTGGGGTCCGAATCGAGTAAGGGCCGGAGTCAGAGATAATATCCCAAAATTTTCAGTGTCAGATTTTGTATTAGACTACAGCATAGAGTCGTTTTATGAGTATGAATGTGGTCATCGCATATTTTCGCTCTCCGGCTGAAATTATAGAAGATATATGAGATTTTATTGAAAAAGGTCCCTATTTTTGGGGTCCGAATCGAGTAAGGGCTGGGGTCAGAGATAATGTCCCATAATTTTTGGTGTCAGATTTTGTGTTAGACTACAGCATAGAGTCGTTTTATGGGTATAAATGTGGTCATCTCATATTTTCGCTCTCTGGCTAAAATTGTAGAAGATATATGAGATTTTATTGAAAAAGGGCCCTATTTTGGGGTCCGCATCGATTAAGGGCCGGGGTCAGAGATAATGTCCCAAAATTTTTGGTGTCAGATTTTGTGTTAGACTACAGCATAGAGTCGTTTTATGGGTATGAATTTAGTCATTGCATATTTTTGCTCTCCGGCTAAAATTATTGAAGATATATGAGATTTCATTGAAAAAGGGTCTTATTTTCGGGGTCCGAATCGAGTAAGGGCTGGGGCAGAGATAATGTCCCAAAATTTTCGGTGTCAGATTTTGTGTTAGACTACAGCATAGAGTCGTTTTATGGGTATAAATGTGGTCATCGCATATTTTTGCTCTCCGGCTAAAATTATAGAAGATATATGAGATTTTATTGAAAAAGGTCCCTATTTTTGGGTTCCGAATCGAGTAAGGGCCGGGGTCAGAGATAATGTCCCAAAATTTTCAGTGTCAGATTTTGTATTAGGCTACAGCATAGAGTCGTTTTATGGGGATAAATTTGGTCATCGCATATTTTTGCTCTCTGGCTAAAATTATAGAAGATATATGAGATTTTATTGAAAAAGGGCCCTATTTTTGGGGTCCGAATCGAGTAAGGGCTGGGGTCAGAGATAATGTCACAATATTTTCGGTGTCAGATTTTGTGTTAGACTAAAGCATAGAGTCGTTTTATGGGTATAAATGTGGTGATCGCATATTTTTGCTCTCCGGCTAAAATTATAGAAGATATATTAGATTTTATTGAAAAAGGGCCCTATTTTTGGGGTCCGAATCGAGTAAGGGCCGGGGTCAGAGATAATGTCCCAAAATTTTCGGTGTCAGATTTTGTGTTAGACTACAGCATAGAGTCGTTTTATGGGTATAAATGTGGTCATCGCATATTTTTGCTCTCCGGCTAAAATCTTAGAAGATATATGAGATTTTATTGAAAAAGGGCCCTATTTTTGGGCTCCGAATTGAGTAAGGGCCGGGGTCAGAGATAATGTCCCAAAATTTTCTGTGTCAGATTTTGTGTTAGACTACAGCATATAGTTGTTTTATGGGTATATATGTGGTCATTGCATATTTTCGCTCCGGCTAAAATTATAGAAGATATATGAGATTTTATTGAAAAAGGGCCCTATTTTTGGGGTCCGAATCGAGTAAGGGCTGGGGTCAGAGATAATGTCCCAAAATTTTCGGTGTCAGATTTTGTGTTAGACTACAGAATAAGAGTCGTTTTATGGGTATATATGTGGTCATGGCATATTTCCGCTCTCCGGCTAAAATCTTAATAGATATATGAGATTTTATTGAAAAAATTCCCTATTTTTGGGGTCCGAATCGAGTACGGGGCCGGGGTCAGATAATGTCCCAAAATTTTCGGTGTCAGATTTTGTGTTAGACTACAGCATAGAGTCGTTTTATTGGTATAAATGTGGTCATCGCATATTTTTGCTCGCCGGCTAAAATCATAGAAGATATATGAGATTTTATTGAAAAAATTCCCTATTTTTGGGGTCCGAATCGAGTACGGGGCCGGGGTCGGATAATGTCCCAAAATTTTCGGTGTCAGATTTTGTGTTAGACTACAGCATATAGTTGTTTTATGGGTATAAATGTGGTCATCGCATATTTTCGCTCTCCGGCTAAAATTATTGAAGATATATGAGATTTTATTGAAAAAGGGCCCTATTTTTGGAGGTCCGAATCGAGTAAGGGCCGGGGTCAGAGATAATGTCCCAAAATTTTCAGTGTCAGATTTTGTGTTAGACTACAGAATAGAGTTTTTTTATGGGTATAAATGTGGTCATCGCATATTTTCGCTCTCCGGATAAAATTATAGAAGATATATGAGATTTTATTGAAAAAGGCCCCTATTTTTGGGGTCCGAATCGAGTAAGGGCTGAGGTCAGAGATAATGTCCCAAAAATTTTCGGTGTCAGATTTTGTGTTAGACTACAGAATAAAGTCGTTTTATTGGTATAAATGTGGTCATCGCATATTTTCGCTCTCCGGCTAAAATCATAGAAGATATATGAGATTTTATTGAATAAGGGCCTTATTTTGGGGTCCGAATCGAGTAAGGGCCGGGGTCAGATAATGTCCCAAAATTTTCGGTGTCAGATTTTGTGTTAGACTACAGCATAGAGTCGTTTTATGGGTATAAATGTGGTCATCTCATATTTTCGCTCTCTGGCTAAAATTATAGAAGATATATGAGATTTTATTGAATAAGGGCCTTATTTTGGGGTCCGAATCGAGTAAGGGCCGGGGTCAGAGATAATGTCCCAAAATTTTCGGTGTCAGATTTTGTGTTAGACTACAGCATAAAGTCGTTTTATGGGTATAAATGTGGTCATCGCATATTTTCGCTCTCCGGCTAAAATTATAGAAGATATATGAGGTTTTATTGAAAAAGGGCCCTATTTTTGGAGTCCGAATCGAGTAAGGGCCGGGGTCAGAGATAATGTCCCAAAATTTTCAGTGTCAGATTTTGTGTTAGACTACAGCATAGAGTCGTTTTATGGGTATAAATGTGGTCATCGCATATTTTCGCTCTCCGGCTAAAATTATAGAAGATATATGAGATTTTATTGAAAAAGGGCCCTATTTTTGGGTCCGAATCGAGTAAGGGCCGGAGTCAGAGATAATGTCCCAAAATTTTTGGTGTCAGATTTTGTGTTAGACTACAGCATAGAGTCGTTTTTTGGGTATAAATGTGGTCATGGCATATTTTCGCTTTCCGGCTAAAATTATAGAAGAAATATGAGATTTTATTGAAAAAGGGCCCCATTTTTGGGGTCCGAATCGAGTAAGGGCCGGGGTCAGAGATAATGTCCGAAAATTTTCGTTGTCAGATTTTGTGTTAGACTACAGCATAGAGTCGTTTAATAGGTATAAATGTGGTCATCGCATATTTTCGCTCTCCGGCTAAAATTATAGAAGATATATGAGATTTTATTGAAAAAGGGCCCCATTTTTGGGGTCCGAATCGAGTAAGGGCCGGGGTCAGAGATAATGTCCCAAAATTTTTGGTGTCAGATTTTGTGTTAGACTACAGCATAGAGTCGTTTTATGGGTATAAATGTGGTCATGCATATTTTCGCTCTCCGGCTAAAATCTTAGAAGATATATGAGATTTTATTGAAAAAAATTCCCTATTTTTGGGGTCCGAATCGAGTACGGGGCCGGGGTCAGATGATGTCCCAAAATTTTCCGGTGTCAGATTTTGTGTTAGACTACAGCATAGAGTCATTTTATGGGTATAAATGTGGTCATCGCATATTTTCGCTCTCCGGCTAAAATCATAGAAGATATATGAGATTTTATTGAAAAAGGTCCCTATTTTTGGGGTCCGAATCGAGTACGGGGCCGGGGTCAGGATAATGTCCCAAAATTTTCGGTGTCAGATTTTGTGTTAGACTACAGCATATAGTTGTTTTATGGGTATAAATGTGGTCATCGCATATTTTCGCTCTCCGGCTAAAATTATAGAAGATATATGAGATTTTATTGAAAAAGGGCCCTATTTTTGGGGTCCGAATCGAGTAATGGCCGGGGTCAGAGATAATGTCCCAAAATTTTCGGTGTCAGATTTTGTGTTAGACTACAGCATAGAGCCGTTTTATGGGTATAAATGTGGTCATCGCATATTTTCGCTCTCCGGCTAAAATTATAGAAGATATATGAGATTTTATTGAAAAAGGGCCCTATTTTTGGGGTCCGAATCGAGTGAGGGCCGGAGGTCAGAGATAATGTCCCAAAATTTTCGGTGTCAGATTTTGTGTTAGACTACAGCATATAGTTGTTTTATGGGTATAAATGTGGTCATCGCATATTTTCGCTCTCCGGCTAAAATTATTGAAGATATATGAGATTTTATTGAAAAAGGGCCCTATTTTTGGGGTCCGAATCGAGTAAGGGCCGGGGTCAGAGATAATGTCCCAAAATTTTCAGTGTCAGATTTTGTGTTAGACTACAGAATAGAGTTTTTTTATGGGTATAAATGTGGTCATCGCATATTTTCGCTCTCCGGCTAAAATTATAGAAGATATATGAGATTTTATTGAAAAAGGGCCCTATTTTTGGGGTCCGAATCGAGTAAGGGCCGAGGTCAGAGATAATGTCCCAAAATTTTCGGTGTCAGATTTTGTGTTAGACTACAGAATAAAGTCGTTTTATGGGTATAAATGTGGTCATCGCATATTTTCGCTCTCCGGCTAAAATCATAGAAGATATATGAGATTTTATTGAATAAGGGCCTTATTTTGGGGTCCGAATCGAGTAAGGGCCGGGGTCAGATAATGTCCCAAAATTTTCGGTGTCAGATTTTGTGTTAGACTACAGCATAGAGTCGTTTTATGGGTATAAATGTGGTCATCTCATATTTTCGCTCTCCGGCTAAAATTATAGAAGATATATGAGATTTTATTGAATAAGGGCCTTATTTTGGGGTCCGAATCGAGTAAGGGCCGGGGTCAGAGATAATGTCCCAAAATTTTCGGTGTCAGATTTTGTGTTAGACTACAGCATAGAGTCGTTTTATGGGTATAAATGTGGTCATCGCATATTTTCGCTCTCCGGCTAAAATTATAGAAGATATATGAGATTTTATTGAAAAAGGGCCCTATTTTTGGGTCCGAATCGAGTAAGGGCCGGGGTCAGAGATAATGTCCCAAAATTTTCAGGTGTCAGATTTTGTGTTAGACTACAGCATAGAGTCGTTTTATGGGTATAAATGTGGTCATCGCATATTTTCGCTCTCCGGCTAAAATTATAGAAGATATATGAGATTTTATTGAAAAAGGGCCCTATTTTTGTGGTCCGAATCGAGTAAGGGCCGGAGTCAGAGATAATGTCCCAAAATTTTTGGTGTCAGATTTTGTGTTAGACTACAGCATAGAGTCGTTTTTTGGGTATAAATGTGGTCATGCATATTTTCGCTCTTCCGGCTAAAATTATAGAAGATATATGAGATTTTATTGAAAAAGGGCCACATTTTTGGGGTCCGAATCGAGTAAGGGCCGGGGTCAGAGATAATGTCCCAAAATTTTCGGTGTCAGATTTTGTGTTAGACTACAGCATAGAGCGTTTTATGTGTATAAATGTGGTCATCGCATATTTTCGCTCTCCGGCTAAAATTATAGAAGATATATGAGATTTTATTGAAAAAGGGCCTATTTTTGGGGTCCGAATCGAGTAAGGGCCGGAGTCAGAGATAATGTCCCAAAATTTTCGGTGTCAGATTTTGTGTTAGACTACAGCATAGAGTCGTTTTATGGGTATAAATGTGGTCATCGCATATTTCGCTCTCCGGCTAAAATTATAGAAGATATTTGAGATTTTATTGAAAAAGGGCCCCATTTTTGGGGTCCGAATCGAGTAAGGGCCGGGATCAGAGATAATGTCCCAAAATTTTCGGTGTCAGATTTTGTGTTAGACTACAGCATATAGTTGTTTTATGGGTATAAATGTGGTCATCGCATATTTTCGCTCTCCGGCTAAAATTATAGAAGATATATGAGATTTTATTGAAAAAGGGCCCTATTTTTGGGGTCCGAATCGAGTAAGGGCCGGGGTCAGAGATAATGTCCCAAAATTTTCGTGTCAGATTTTGTGTTAGACTACAGAATAGAGTTTTTTTATGGGTATAAATGTGGTCATCGCATATTTTCGCTCTCCGGCTAAAATTATAGAAGATATATGAGATTTTATTGAAAAAGGGCCCTATTTTTGGGGTCCGAATCGAGTAAGGGCCGAGGTCAGAGATAATGTCCCAAAATTTTCGGTGTCAGATTTTGTGTTAGACTACAGAATAAGTCGTTTTATGGTATAAATGTGGTCATCGCATATTTTCGCTCTCCGGCTAAAATTATAGAAGATATATGAGATTTTATTGAATAAGGGCCTTATTTTGGGGTCCGAATCGAGTAAGGGCCGGGGTCAGAGATAATGTCCCAAAATTTTCGGTGTCAGATTTTGTGTTAGACTACAGCATAGAGTCGTTTTATGGGTATAAATGTGGTCATCTCATATTTTCGCTCTCTGGCTAAAATTATAGAAGATATATGAGATTTTATTGAATAAGGGCCTTATTTTGGGGTCCGAATCGAGTAAGGGCCGGGGTCAGAGATAATGTCCCAAAATTTTCGGTGTCAGATTTTGTGTTAGACTACAGCATAGAGTCGTTTTATGGGTATAAATGTGGTCATCGCATATTTTCGCTCTCCGGCTAAAATTATAGAAGATATATGAGGTTTTATTGAAAAAGGGCCCTATTTTTGGGTCCGAATCGAGTAAGGGCCGGGGTCAGAGATAATGTCCCAAAATTTTCGGTGTCAGATTTTGTGTTAGACTACAGCATAGAGTCGTTTTATGGGTATAAATGTGGTCATCGCATATTTTCGCTCTCCGGCTAAAATTATAGAAGATATATGAGATTTTATTGAAAAAGGGCCCTATTTTTGGGTCCGAATCGAGTAAGCCGGGGTCAGAGATAATGTCCCAAAATTTTCGGTGTCAGATTTTGTGTTAGACTACAGCATAGAGTCGTTTTATTGGGTATAAATGTGGTCATCGCATATTTTCGCTCTCCGGCTAAAATTATAGAAGAATATGAGATTTTATTGAAAAAGGGCCCATTTTTGGGGTCCGAATCGAGTAAGGGCCGGGGTCAGAGATAATGTCCCAAAATTTTCGGTGTCAGATTTTGTGTTAGACTACAGCATAGAGTCGTTTTATGTGGTATAAATGTGGTCATCGCATATTTTCGCTCTCCGGCTAAAATTATAGAAGATATATGAGATTTTATTGAAAAAGGGCCTATTTTTGGGTCCGAATCGAGTAAGGGCCGGAGTCAGAGATAATGTCCCAAAATTTTCGGTGTCAGATTTTGTGTTAGACTACAGCATAGAGTCGTTTTATGGGTATAAATGTGGTCATCGCATATTTTCGCTCTCCGGCTAAAATTATAGAAGATATTGAGATTTTATTGAAAAAGGGCCCCATTTTTGGGGTCCGAATCGAGTAAGGGCCGGGATCAGAGATAATGTCCCAAAATTTTTGGTGTCAGATTTTGTGTTAGACTACAGCATAGAGTCGTTTTATAGGTATAAATGTGGTCATAGCATATTTTCGCTCTCCGGCTAAAATCATAGAAGATATATGAGATTTTTTTGAAAAAGGGCCCTATTTTTGGAGTCCGAATCGAGTAAGGGCCGGGGTCAGAGATAATGTCCCAAAATTTTCGGTGTCAGATTTTGTGTTAGACTACAGCCTAGAGTCGTTTTATGGGTATGAATGTGGTCATCGCATATTTTCGTTCTCCGGCTAAAATTATAGAAGATATATGAGATTTTATTGAAAAGGGGCCCTATTTTTGGGGTCCGAATCGAGTAAGGGCCGTAGTCAGAGATAATGTCCGAAAATTTTCAGTGTCAGATTTTGTATTAGACTACAGCATAGAGTCGTTTTATGAGTATAAATGTGTTCATCGCATATTTTCGCTCTCCGGCTGAAATTATAGAAGATATATGAGATTTTATTGAAAAAATGGCCCTATTATTGGGGTCCGAATCGAGTAAGGGCCGGGGTCAGAGATAATGTCCCAAAATTTTCGGTGTCAGATTTTGTGTTAGACTACAGCATAGAGTCGTTTTATGGGTATAAATGTGGTCATCGCATATTTTCGCTCTCCGGCTAAAATCTTAGAAGATATATGAGATTTTATTGAAAAAGGTCCCTATTTTTGGAGTCCGAATCGAGTAAGGGCCGGGGTCAGAGATAATGTCCCAAAATTTTCGGTGTCAGATTTTGTGTTAGACTACAGCATAGAGTCGTTTTATGGGTATAAATGTGGTCATCGCATATTTTCGCTCTCCGGCTAAAATCATAGAAGATATATGAGATTTTATTGAAAAAGGGCGCTATTTTTGGGGGCCGAATCGAGTAAGGGCCGGGGTCAGAGATAATGTCCCAAAATTTTCGGTGTCAGATTTTGTGTTAGACTACAGCATAGAGTTGTTTTATGGGTATAAATGTGGTCATCGCATATTTTCGCTCTCCGGCTAAAATTATAGAAGACATATGAGAGTTTATTGAAAAAGGGCCCTATTTTTGGGGTCTGAATCGAGTAAGGGCCGGGGTCAGAGATAATGTCCCAAAATTTTCGGTGTCAGATTTTGTGTTAGACTACAGAATAGAGTTTTTTTATGGGTATAAATGTGGTCATCGCATATTTTCGCTCTCCGGATAAAATTATAGAAGATATATGAGATTTTATTGAAAAAGGCCCCTATTTTTGGGGTCCGAATCGAGTAAGGGCTGGGTCAGAGATAATGTCCCAAAAATTTTCGGTGTCAGATTATGTGTTAGACTACAGAATAGAGTCGTTTTATGGGTATAAATGTGGTCATCGCATATTTTCGCTCTCCGGCTAAAATCATAGAAGATATATGAGATTTTATTAAAAAAGGGCCCTATTTTTGGGGTCCGAATCGAGTAAGGGCCGGGGTCAGATAATGTCCCAAAATTTTCGGTGTCAGATTTTGTGTTAGACTACAGCATAGAGTCGTTTTATGGGTATAAATGTGGTCATCTCATATTTTCGCTCTCTGGCTAAAATTATAGAAGATATATGAGATTTTATTGAATAAGGGCCCTTATTTTGGGGTCCGAATCGAGTAAGGGCCGGGGTCAGAGATAATGTCCCAAAATTTTCGGTGTCAGATTTTGTGTTAGACTACAGCATAAAGTCGTTTTATGGGTATAAATGTGGTCATCGCATATTTTCGCTCTCCGGCTAAAATTATAGAAAATATATGAGGTTTTATTGAAAAAGGGCCCTATTTTTGGGGTCCGAATCGAGTAAGGGCCGGGGTCAGAGATAATGTCCCAAAATTTTCGGTGTCAGATTTTGTGTTAGACTACAGCATAGAGTCGTTTTATGGGTATAAATGTGGTCATCGCATATTTTCGCTCTCCGGCTAAAATTATAGATATATGAGATTTTATTGAAAAAGGGCCCTATTTTTGGGGTCCGAATCGAGTAAGGGCCGGGGTCAGAGATAATGTCCCAAAATTTTCGGTGTCAGATTTTGTGTTAGACTACAGCATAGAGTCGTTTTATGGGTATAAATGTGGTCATCGCATATTTTCGCTCTCCGGCTAAAATTATAGAAGATATATGAGATTTTATTGAAAAAGGGCCCCATTTTTGGGGTCCGAATCGAGTAAGGGCCGGGGTCAGAGATAATGTCCGAAAATTTTCGGTGTCAGATTTTGTGTTAGACTACAGCATAGAGTCGTTTTATGGGTATAAATGTGGTCATCGCATATTTTCGCTCTCCGGCTAAAATTATAGAAGATATATGAGATTTTATTGAAAAAGGGCCCCATTTTTGGGGTCCGAATCGAGTAAGGGCCGGGGTCAGAGATAATGTCCGAAAATTTTCGGTGTCAGATTTTGTGTTAGACTACAGCATAGAGTCGTTTTATGGGTATAAATGTGGTCATCGCATATTTTCGCTCTCCGGCTAAAATTATAGAAGATATATGAGATTTTATTGAAAAAGGGCCCCTTTTTTGGGGTCCGAATCGAGTAAGGGCCAGGGTCAGAGATAATGTCCGAAAATTTTCGGTGTCAGATTTTGTGTTAGACTACAGCATAGAGTCGTTTTATGGGTATAAATGTGGTCATCGCATATTTTCGCTCTCCGGCTAAAATTATAGAAGATATATGAGATTTTATTGAAAAAGGGCCCTATTTTTGGGGTCCGAATCGAGTAAGGGCCGGGGTCAGAGATAATGTCCCAAAATTTTCGGTGTCAGATTTTGTGTTAGACTACAGCATAGAGTCGTTTTATGGGTATAAATTTGGTCATCGCATATTTTCGCTCTCCGGCTAAAATTATAGAAGATATATGAGATTTTATTGAAAAAGGGCCCTATTTTTGGGGTCCGAATCGAGTAAGGGCCGGGGTCAGAGATAATGTCCCAAAGTTTTCGTTGTCAGATTTTGTGTTAGACTACAGCATAGAGTCGTTTTATGGGTATAAATTTGGTCATCGCATATTTTCGCTCTCCGGCTAAAATTATAGAAGATATATGAGATTTTATTGAAAAAGGGCCCTATTTTTGGGGTCCGAATCGAGTAAGGGCCGGGGTCAGAGATAATGTCCCAAAATTTTCGGTGTCAGATTTTGTGTTAGACTACAGCATAGAGTCGTTTTATGGGTATAAATGTGGTCATCGCATATTTTCGCTCTCCGGCTAAAATTATAGAAGATATATGAGATTTTATTGAAAAAGGGCCCTATTTTTGGGGTCCGAATCGAGTAAGGGCCGGGGTCAGAGATAATGTCCCAAAATTTTCGGTGTCAGATTTTGTGTTAGACTACAGCATAGAGTCGTTTTATGGGTATAAATGTGGTCATCGCATATTTTCGCTCTCCGGCTAAATTATAGAAGATATATGAGATTTTATTGAAAAAGGGCCCTATTTTTGGGGTCCGAATCGAGTAAGGGCCGGGTCAGAGATAATGTCCCAAAATTTTCGGTGTCAGATTTTGTGTTAGACTACAGAATAGAGTCGTTTTATGGGTATAAATGTGGTCATCGCATATTTTCGCTCTCCGGCTAAAATTATAGAAGATATATGAGATTTTATTGAAAAAGGGCCCTATTTTTGGGGTCCGAATCGAGTAAGGGCCGGGTCAGAGATAATGTCCCAAAATTTTCGGTGTCAGATTTTGTGTTAGACTACAGAATAGAGTCGTTTTATGGGTATAAATGTGGTCATCGCATATTTTCGCTCTCCGGCTAAAATTATAGAAGATATATGAGATTTTATTGAAAAAGGTCCCTATTTTTGGGGTCCGAATCGAGTAAGGGCCGGGGTCAGAGATAATGTCCCAAAATTTTTGGTGTCAGATTTTGTGTTAGACTACAGCATAGAGTCGTTTTATGGGTATAAATGTGGTCATCGCATATTTTCGCTCTCTGGCTAAAATTTAGAAGATATATGAGATTTTATTGAAAAAGGGCCCTATTTTTGGGGTCCGAATCGAGTAAGGGCCGGGGTCAGAGATAATGTCCCAAAATTTTTGGTGTCAGATTTTGTGTTAGACTACAGCATAGAGTCGTTTTATGGGTATAAATGTGGTCATTGCATATTTTTGCTCTCCGGCTAAAATTATAGAAGATATATGAGATTTTATTGAAAAAGGGTCCCTATTTTTGGGGTCCGAATCGAGTAAGGGCCGGGGTCAGAGATAATGTCCCAAAATTTTCGGTGTCAGATTTTGTGTTAGACTACAGCATAGAGTCGTTTTATGGGTATAAATGTGGTCATCGCATATTTTTGCTCTCCGGCTAAAATTATAGAAGATATATGAGATTTTATTGAAAAAGGTCCCTATTTTTGGGTCCGAATCGAGTAAGGGCTGGGGTCAGAGATAATGTCCCAAAATTTTCGGTGTCAGATTTTGTGTTAGACTACAGCATAGAGTCGTTTTATGGGTATAAATGTGGTCATCGCATATTTTTGCTCTCCGGCTAAAATTATAGAAGATATATGAGATTTTATTGAAAAAGGGCCCTATTTTTGGGGTCCGAATCGAGTAAGGGCCGGGGTCAGAGATAATGTCCCAAAATTTTCGGTGTCAGATTTTGTGTTAGACTACAGCATAGAGTCGTTTTATGGGTATAAATGTGGTCATCGCATATTTTTGCTCTCCGGCTAAAATTATAGAAGATATATGAGATTTTATTGAAAAAGGGCCCTATTTTTGGGGTCCGAATCGAGTAAGGGCCGGGGTCAGAGATAATGTCCCAAAATTTTCGGTGTCAGATTTTGTGTTAGACTACAGCATAGAGTCGTTTTATGGGTATAAATGTGGTCATCGCATATTTTCGCTCTCCGGCTAAAATTATAGAAGATATATGAGATTTTATTGAAAAAGGGCCCTATTTTTGGGGTCCAAATCGAGTTAAGGGCCGGGGTCAGAGATAATGTCCCAAAATTTTCGGTGTCAGATTTTGTGTTAGACTACAGCATAGAGTCGTTTTATGGGTATAAATGTGGTCATCGCATATTTTTGCTCTCCGGCTAAAATTATAGAAGATATATGAGATTTTATTGAAAAAGGGCCCTATTTTTGGGGTCCGAATCGAGTAAGGGCCGGGGTCAGAGATAATGTCCCAAAATTTTCGGTGTCAGATTTTGTGTTAGACTACAGCATAGAGTCGTTTTATGGGTATAAATGTGGTCATCGCATATTTTCGCTCTCCGGCTAAAATTATAGAAGATATATGAGATTTTATTGAAAAAGGGCCCTATTTTTGGGGTCCGAATCGAGTAAGGGCCGGGGTCAGAGATAATGTCCCAAAATTTTCGGTGTCAGATTTTGTGTTAGACTACAGATAGAGTCGTTTTATGGGTATAATGTGGTCATGCATATTTTCGCTCTCCGGCTAAAATTATAGATATATGAGATTTTATTGAAAAAGGGCCCTATTTTTGGGGTCCGAATCGAGTACGGGCCGGGGTCAGAGATAATGTCCCAAAATTTTCGGTGTCAGATTTTGTGTTAGACTACAGCATAGAGTCGTTTTATGGGTATAAATGTGGTCATCGCATATTTTGCTCTCCGGCTAAAATCATAGAAGATATATGAGATTTTATTGAAAAAATTCCCTATTTTTGGGGTCCGAATCGAGTACGGGCCGGGGTCAGATAATGTCCCAAAATTTTCGGTGTCAGATTTTGTGTTAGACTACAGCATATAGTCGTTTTATTGGTATAAATGTGGTCATCGCATATTTTCGCTCTCCGGCTAAAATCATAGAAGATATATGAGATTTTATTGAAAAAGGGCCCTATTTTTGGGGTCCGAATCGAGTAAGGGCCGGGGTCAGAGATAATGTCCCAAAATTTTCGGTGTCAGATTTTGTGTTAGACTACAGCAATAAGTCGTTTTATGGGTATAAATGTGGTCATCGCATATTTTCGCTCTCCGGCTAAAATCATAGAAGATATATGAGATTTTATTGAAAAAAGGGCCCTATTTTTGGGGTCCGAATCGAGTAAGGGCCGGGGTCAGATAATGTCCCAAAATTTTCGGTGTCAGATTTTGTGTTAGACTACAGCATAGAGTCGTTTTATGGTATAAATGTGGTCATCTCATATTTTCGCTCTCCGGCTAAAATCATAGAAGATATATGAGATTTTATTGAAAAAGGGCCCTATTTTTGGGGTCCGAATCGAGTAAGGGCCGGGGTCAGAGATAATGTCCCAAAATTTTCGGTGTCAGATTTTGTGTTAGACTACAGCATAGTCGTTTTATGGGTATAAATGTGGTCATCGCATATTTTCGCTCTCCGGCTAAAATTATAGAATATATATGAGATTTTATTGAAAAAGGGCCCTATTTTTGGGGTCCGAATCGAGTAAGGGCCGGGGTCAGAGATAATGTCCCAAAATTTTTGGTGTAAGATTTTGTGTTAGACTACAGCATAGAGTCGTTTTATGAGGTATAAATGTGGTCATCGCATATTTTCGCTCTCCGGCTAAAATTATAGAAGATATATGAGATTTTATTTGAAAAAGGGCCCTATTTTTGGGGTCCGAATCGAGTAAGGGCCGGGGTCAGAGATAATGTCCCAAAATTTTCGGTGTCAGATTTTGTGTTAGACTACAGCCTAGAGTCGTTTTATGGGTATGAATGTGGTCATCGCATATTTTCGTTCTCCGGCTAAAATTATAGAAGATATATGAGATTTTATTGAAAAAGGGGCCCTATTTTTGGGGTCCGAATCGAGTAAGGGCCGTAGTCAGAGATAATGTCCCAAAATTTTCGGTGTCAGATTTTGTGTTAGACTACAGCATAGAGTCGTTTTATGGGTATAAATGTGGTCATCGCATATTTTCGCTCTCCGGCTAAAATTATAGAAGATATATGAGATTTTATTGAAAAAATGGCCCTATTTTTGGGGTCCGAATCGAGTAAGGGCCGGGGTCAGAGATAATGTCCCAAAATTTTTGGTGTCAGATTTTGTGTTAGACTACAGCATAGAGTCGTTTTATGGGTATAAATGTGGTCATTGCATATTTTCGCTCTCCGGCTAAAATCTTAGAAGATATATAAGATTTTATTGAAAAAGGTCCCTATTTTTGGAGTCCGAATCGAGTAAGGGCCGGGGTCAGAGATAATGTCCCAAAATTTTCGGTGTCAGATTTTGTGTTAGACTACAGCATAGAGTCGTTTTATGGGTATAAATGTGGTCATCGCATATTTTCGCTCTCCGGCTAAAATCATAGAAGATATATGAGATTTTATTGAAAAAGGGCGCTATTTTTGGGGGCCGAATCGAGTAAGGCCCGGGGTCAGAGATAATGTCCCAAAATTTTCGGTGTCAGATTTTGTGTTAGACTACAGCATAGAGTTGTTTTATGGGTATAAATGTGGTCATCGCATATTTTCGCTCTCCGGCTAAAATTATAGAAGACATATGAGAGTTTATTGAAAAAGGGCCCTATTTTTGGGGTCTGAATCGAGTAAGGGCCGGGGTCAGAGATAATGTCCCAAAATTTTCGGTGTCAGATTTTGTGTTAGACTACAGAATAGAGTTTTTATGGGTATAGATGTGGTCATCGCATATTTTTGCTCTCCGGCTAAAATTATAGTAGATATATGAGATTTTATTGAAAAAGGGCCCTATTTTTGGGGTCCGAATCGAGTAAGGGCTGAGGTCAGAGATAATGTCCCAAAAATTTTCGGTGTCAGATTATGTGTTAGACTACAGAATAGAGTCGTTTTATGGGTATAAATGTGGTCATCGCATATTTTCGCTCTCCGGCTAAAATCATAGAAGATATATGAGATTTTATTAAAAAAGGGCCCTATTTTTGGGGTCCGAATCGAGTACTGTAAGGGCCGGGGTCAGATAATGTCCCAAATTTTCGGTGTCAGATTTTGTGTTAGACTACAGCATAGAGTCGTTTTATGGGTATAAATGTGGTCATCTCATATTTTCGCTCTCTGGCTAAAATTATAGAAGATATATGAGATTTTATTGAATAAGGGCCTTATTTTGAGGTCCGAATCGAGTAAGGGCCGGGGTCAGAGATAATGTCCCAAAATTTTCGGTGTCAGATTTTGTGTTAGACTACAGCATAAAGTCGTTTTATGGGTATAAATGTGGTCATCGCATATTTTCGCTCTCCGGCTAAAATTATAGAAAATATATGAGGTTTTATTGAAAAAGGGCCCTACTTTTGGGGTCCGAATCGAGTAAGGGCCGGAGTCAGAGATAATGTCCCAAAATTTTCGGTGTCAGATTTTGTGTTAGACTACAGCATAGAGTTGTTTTATGGGTATAAATGTGGTCATGGCATATTTTCGCTCTCCGGCTAAAATTATGGAAGAAATATGAGATTTTATTGAAAAAGGGCCCCATTTTTGGGGTCCAAATCGAGTAAGGGCCGGGGTCAGAGATAATGTCCGAAAATTTTCGTTGTCAGATTTTGTGTTAGACTACAGCATAGAGTCGTTTAATAGGTATAAATGTGGTCATCGCATATTTTCGCTCTCCGGCTAAAATTATAGAAGATATATGAGATTTTATTGAAAAAGGGCCCCATTTTTGGGGTCCGAATCGAGTAAGGGCCGGGGTCAGAGATAATGTCCGAAAATTTTCGGTGTCAGATTTTGTGTTAGACTACAGCATAGAGTCGTTTTATGGGTGTAAATGTGGTCATTGCATATTTTCGCTCTCCGGCTAAAATTATAGAAGATATATGAGATTTTATTGAAAAAGGGCCCCTTTTTTTGGGGTCCGAATCGAGTAAGGGCCAGGGTCAGATATAATGTCCGAAAATTTTTGGTGTAAGATTTTGTGTTAGACTACAGCATAGAGTCGTTTAATAGGTATAAATGTGGTCATCGCATATTTTCGCTCTCCGGCTAAAATTATAGAAGATATATGAGATTTTATATAAAAAGGCCCCTATTTTTGGGGTCCGAATCGAGTAAGGGCCGAGGTCAGAGATAATGTCCCAAAATTTTCGGTGTCAGATTTTGTGTTAGACTACAGCATAGAGTTGTTTTATGGGTATAAATGTGGTCATCTCATATTTTTGCTCTCTGGCTAAAATTATAGAAGATATATGAGATTTTATTGAAAAAGGGCCCTATTTTGGGGTCGGAATCGAGTAAGGGCCGGTGTCAGAGATAATGTCCCAAAATTTTCAGTGTCAGATTTTGTGTTAGACTACAGCATAGAGTCGTTTTATGGGTATAAATTTGGTCATCGCATATTTTCGCTCTCCGGCTAAAATTATAGAAGATATATGAGATTTTATTGAAAAAGGGCCCTATTTTTGGGGTCCGAATCGAGTAAGGGCCGGGGTCAGAGATAATGTCCCAAAGTTTTCGTTGTCAGATTTTGTGTTAGACTACAGCATAGAGTCGTTTTATGGGTATAAATTTGGTCATCGCATATTTTCGCTCTCCGGCTAAAATTATAGAAGATATATGAGATTTTATTGAAAAAGGGCCCTATTTTTGGGGTCCGAATCGAGTAAGGGCCGGGGTCAGAGATAATGTCCCAAAGTTTTCGTTGTCAGATTTTGTGTTAGACTACAGCATAGAGTCGTTTTATGGGTATAAATTTGGTCATCGCATATTTTCGCTCTCCGGCTAAAATTATAGAAGATATATGAGATTTTATTGAAAAAGGGCCCTATTTTTGGGGTCCGAATCGAGTAAGGGCCGGGGTCAGAGATAATATCCGAAAATTTTCGGTGTCAGATTTTGTGTTAGACTACAGAATAGAGTCGTTTTATGGGTATAAATGTGGTCATGGCATATTTTCGCTCCGGCTGAAATTATAGAAGATATATGAGATTTTATTGAAAAAGGTCCCTATTTTTGGGGTCCGAATCGAGTAAGGGCCGGAGTCAGAGATAATGTCCCAAAATTTTCTGTGTCAGATTTTGTATTAGACTACAGCATAGAGTCGTTTTATGAGTATAAATGTGGTCATCGCATATTTTCGCTCTCCGGCTCTAATTATAGAAGACATATGAGATTTTATTGAAAAAGGGCCCTATTTTTGGGGTCCGAATCGAGTAAGGGCCGGGTCAGAGATAATGTCCCAAAATTTATGGTGTCAGATTTTGTGTTAGACTACAGAATAGAGTCGTTTTATGGGTATAAATGTGGTCATGGCATATTTCCGCTCTCCGGCTAAAATCTTAAAAGATATATGAGATTTTATTGAAAAAGTTCCCTATTTTTGGGGTCCGAATCGAGTACGGGGCCGGGGTCAGATAATGTCCCAAAATTTTCGGTGTCAGATATTGTGTTAGACTACAGAATAGAGTCGTTTTATTGGTATAAATGTGGTCATCGCATATTTTCGCTCTCTGGCTAAAATCATAGAAGACATATGAGGTTTTATTGAAAAAGGGCCCTATTTTTGGGGTCCGAATCGAGTAAGGGCCGGGGTCAGAGATAATGTCCCAAAATTTTCGGTGTCAGATTTTGTGTTAGACTACAGCATAGAGTCGTTTTATGGGTATAAATGTGGTCATCCCATATTTTCGCTCTCCGGCTAAGATTATAGAAGATATTTGAGATTTTATTGAAAAAGGGCCCCATTTTTGGGGTCCGAATCGAGTAAGGGCCGGGGTCAGAGATAATGTCCCAAAATTTTCGGTGTCAGATTTTGTGTTAGACTACAGCATAGAGTCGTTTTATGGGTATAAATTTGGTCATCGCATATTTTCGCTCTCCGGCTAAAATTATAGAAGACATATGAGGTTTTATTGAAAAAGGGCCCTATTTTTTGGGTCCAAATCGAGTAAGGGCTGAGGTCAGAGATAATGTCCCAAAAATTTTCGGTGTCAGATTTTGTGTTAGACTACAGCATAGAGTTGTTTTATGGGTATAAATGTGGTCATCCCATATTTTCGCTCTCCGGCTAAGATTATAGAAGATATTTGAGATTTTATTGAAAAAGGGCCCCATTTTTGGGGTCCGAATCGAGTAAGGGCCGGGGTCAGAGATAATATCCCAAAATTTTCTGTGTCAGATTTTGTGTTAGACTACAGCATAGAGTCGTTTTATAGGTATAAATGTGGTCATAGCATATTTTCGCTCTCCGGCTAAAATCATAGAAGATATATGAGATTTTATTGTAAAAGGGCCCTATTTTTGGGGTCCGAATCGAATAAGGACCGGGGTCAGAGATAATATCCCGAAATTTTCGGTGTCAGATTTTGTGTTAGACTACAGCATAGAGTCGTTTTATGGGTATAGATGTGGTCATCGCATATTTTCGCTCTCCGGCAAAAACCATAGAAGATATATGAGATTTTATTGAAAAAGGGCCCTATTTTTGGGGTCCAAATCGAGTTAGGGCCGGCGTCAGAGATAATGTCCAAAAATTTTCGGTGTCAGATTTTGTGTTAGACTACAGCATAGAGTCGTTTTATGGGTATAAATGTGGTCATCTCATATTTTCGCTCTCTGGCTAAAATTATAGAAGATATATGAGATTTTATTGAAAAAGGGCCCTATTTTGGGGTCGGAATCGAGTAAGGGCCGGTGTCAGAGATAATGTCCCAAAATTTTCGGTGTCAGATTTTGTGTTAGACTAAAGCATAGAGTCGTTTTATTGGTATAAATTTGGTCATCGCATATTTTCGCTCTCCGGCTAAAATTATAGAATATATATGAGATTTTAATGAAAAAGGGCCCTATTTTTGGGGTCCGAATCGAGTAAGGGCCGGGATCAGAGATAATGTCCCAAAATTTTCGGTGTCAGATTTTGTGTTAGACTACATCATAGAGTCGTTTTATGAGTATAAATGTGGTCATTGCCTATTTTCGCTCTCCGGCTAAAATTATAGAAGATATATGAGATTTTATTGAAAAAGGGCCCTATTTTTTGAGCCCGAATCGAGTAAGGGCTGGGGTCAGAGATAATGTCCCAAAATTTTCGGTGTCAGATTTAGTGTTAGACTACAGAATAGAGTCGTTTTATGGGTATAAATGTGGTCATCGCATATTTTCGCTCTCCGGCTAAAATTATAGAAGATATATGAGATTTTATTGATAAAGTTCCCTATTTTTGGGGTCCGAATCGAGTACGCGGCCGGGGTCAGATAATGTCCGAAAATTTTCGGTGTCAGATTTTGTGTTAGACTACAGCATAGAGTCGTTTTATTGGTATAAATGTGGTCATCTCATATTTTCGCACTCTGGCTAAAATTATAGAAGACTTATGAGGTTTTATTGAAAAAGGGCCCTATTTTTGGGGTCCGAATCGAGTAAGGGCCGGGGTCAGAGATAATGTCCCAAAATTTTCGGTGTCAGATTTTGTGTTAGACTATAGCATAGAGTCGTTTTATGGGTATAAATGTGGTCATCGCATATTTCGCTCTCCGGCTAAGATTATAGAAGATATTTGAGATTATATTGAAAAAGGGCCCCATTTTTGGGGTCCAAATCGAGTAAGGGCCGGTGTCAGAGATAATATCCCAAAATTTTTTGTATCAGATTTTGTGTTAGACTACAGCATAGAGTCGTTTTATAGGTATAAATGTGGTCATAGCATATTTTCGCTCTCCGGCTAAAATCATAGAAGATATATGAGATTTTATTGAAAAAGGGCCCTATTTTTGGGGTCCGAATCGAGTAAGGGCCGGGGTCAGAGATAATATCCCAAAATTTTCGGTGTCAGATTTTGTGTTAGACTACAGCAGAGTCGTTTTATGGGTATAGATGTGGTCATCGCATATTTTTGCTCTCCGGCTAAAATTATAGTAGATATATGAGATTTTATTGAAAAAGGGCCCTATTTTTGGGGTCCGAATCGAGCAAGGGCCGGGGTCAGATATAATGTCCGAAAATTTTTGGTGTAAGATTTTGTGTTAGACTACAGCATAGAGTCGTTTAATAGGTATAAATGTGGTCATCGCATATTTTCGCTCTCCGGCTAAAATTATAGAAGATATATGAGATTTTATATAAAAAGGCCCCTATTTTTGGGGTCCGAATCGAGTAAGGGCCGGGGTCAGAGATAATGTCCCAAAATTTTCGGTGTCAGATTTTGTGTTAGACTACAGCATAGAGTCGTTTTATGGGTATAAATGTGGTCATCTCAGATTTTCGCTCTCTGGCTAAAATTATAGAAGATATATGGGATTTTATTGAAAAAGGGCCCTATTTTGGGGTCGGAATCGAGTAAGGGCCGGTGTCAGAGATAATGTCCCAAAATTTTCGGTGTCAGATTTTGTGTTAGACTACAGCATAGAGTCGTTTTATGGGTATAAATTTGGTCATCGCATATTTTCGCTCTCCGGCTAAAATTATAGAAGATATATGAGATTTTATTGAAAAAGGGCCCTATTTTTGGGGTCCGAATCGAGTAAGGGCCGGGGTCAGAGATAATGTCCCAAAGTTTTCGTTGTCAGATTTTGTGTTAGACTACAGCATAGAGTCGTTTTATGGGTATAAATTTGGTCATCGCATATTTTCGCTCTCCGGCTAAAATTATAGAAGATATATGAGATTTTATTGAAAAAGGGCCCTATTTTTGGGGTCCGAATCGAGTAAGGGCCGGGGTCAGAGATAATGTCCCAAAATTTTCGGTGTCAGATTTTGTGTTGGACTATAGCATAGAGTCGTTTTATGGGTATAAATGTGGTCATCGCATATTTCGCTCTCCGGCTAAGATTATAGAAGATATTTGAGATTATATTGAAAAAGGGCCCCATTTTTGGGGTCCAAATCGAGTAAGGGCCGGTGTCAGAGATAATATCCCAAAATTTTCTGTATCAGATTTTGTGTTAGACTACAGCATAGAGTCGTTTTATAGGTATAAATGTGGTCATAGCATATTTTCGCTCTCCGGCTAAAATCATAGAAGATATATGAGATTTTATTGAAAAAGGGCCCTATTTTTGGGGTCCGAATCGAGTAAGGGCCGGGGTCAGAGATAATATCCCAAAATTTTCGGTGTCAGATTTTGTGTTAGACTACAGCATAGAGTCGTTTTATGGGTATAGATGTGGTCATCGCATATTTTTGCTCTCCGGCTAAAATTATAGTAGATATATGAGATTTTATTGAAAAAGGGCCCTATTTTTGGGGTCCGAATCGAGTAAGGGCCGGGGTCAGATATAATGTCCGAAAATTTTTGGTGTCAGATTTTGTGTTAGACTACAGCATAGAGTCGTTTTATGGGTATAAATGTGGTCATCGCATATTTTCGCTCTCCGGCTAAAATCTTAGAAGATATATGAGATTTTATTGAAAAAGGTCCCTATTTTTGGAGTCCGAATCGAGTAAGGGCTGGGGTCAGAGATAATGTCCCAAAATTTTCGGTGTCAGATTTTGTGTTAGACTACAGCATAGAGTCGTTTTATGGGTATAAATTTGGTCATCGCATATTTTCGCTCTCCGGCTAAAATTATAGAAGATATATGAGATTTTATTGAAAAAGGGCCCTATTTTTGGGGTCCGAATCGAGTAAGGGCCGGGGTCAGAGATAATGTCCCAAAGTTTTCGTTGTCAGATTTTGTGTTAGACTACAGCATAGAGTCGTTTTATGGGTATAAATTTGGTCATCGCATATTTTCGCTCTCCGGCTAAAATTATAGAAGATATATGAGATTTTATTGAAAAAGGGCCCTATTTTTGGGGTCCGAATCGAGTAAGGGCCGGGGTCAGAGATAATGTCCGAAAATTTTCGGTGTCAGATTTTGTGTTAGACTACAGAATAGAGTCGTTTTATGGGTATAAATGTGGTCATGGCATATTTTCGCTCCGGCTGAAATTATAGAAGATATATGAGATTTTATTGAAAGAGGTCCCTATATTTGGGGTCCGAATCGAGTAAGGGCCGGAGTCAGAGATAATGTCCCAAAATTTTCTGTGTCAGATTTTGTATTAGACTACAGCATAGAGTCGTTTTATGAGTATAAATGTGGTCATCGCATATTTTCGCTCTCCGGCTCTAATTATAGAAGATTTATGAGATTTTATTGAAAAAGGGCCCTATTTTTGGGGTCCGAATCGAGTAAGGGCCGGGTCAGAGATAATGTCCCAAAATTTATGGTGTCAGATTTTGTGTTAGACTACAGAATAGAGTCGTTTTATGGGTATAAATGTGGTCATGGCATATTTCCGCTCTCCGGCTAAAATCTTAAAAGATATATGAGATTTTATTGAAAAAGTTCCCTATTTTTGGGGTCCGAATCGAGTACTGGGCCGAGGTCAGATAATGTCCCAAAATTTTCGGTGTCAGATATTGTGTTAGACTACAGAATAGAGTCGTTTTATGAGTATAAATGTGGTCATCGCATATTTTCGCTCTCCGGCTAAAATTATAGAAGATATATGAGATTTTATTGAAAAAGGTCCCTATTTTTGGGGTCCGAATCGAGTAAGGGCTGGGGTCAGAGATAATGTCCCATAATTTTTGGTGTCAGATTTTGTGTTAGACTACAGCATAGAGTCGTTTTATGGGTATAAATGTGGTCATCTCATATTTTCGCTCTCTGGCTAAAATTGTAGAAGATATATGAGATTTTATTGAAAAAGGGCCCTATTTTGGGGTCCGCATCGAGTAAGGGCCGGGGTCAGAGATAATGTCCCAAAATTTTTGGTGTCAGATTTTGTGTTAGACTACAGCATAGTGTCGTTTTATGGGTATGAATTTAGTCATTGCATATTTTTGCTCTCCGGCTAAAATTATTGAAGATATATGAGATTTCATCGAAAAAGGGTCTTATTTTCGGGGTCCGAATCGAGTAAGGGCTGGGGTCAGAGATAATGTCCCAAAATTTTCGGTGTCAGATTTTGTGTTAGACTACAGCATAGAGTCGTTTTATGGGTATAAATGTGGTCATCGCATATTTTTGCTCTCCGGCTAAAATTATAGAAGATATATGAGATTTTATTGAAAAAGGTCCCTATTTTTGGGTTCCGAATCGAGTAAGGGCCGGGGTCAGAGATAATGTCCCAAAATTTTCAGTGTCAAATTTTGTATTAGGCTACAGCATAGAGTCGTTTTATGGGGATAAATTTGGTCATCGCATATTTTTGCTCTCTGGCTAAAATTATAGAAGATATATGAGATTTTATTGAAAAAGGGCCCTATTTTTGGGGTCCGAATCGAGTAAGGGCTGGGGTCAGAGATAATGTCACAATATTTTCGGTGTCAGATTTTGTGTTAGACTAAAGCATAGAGTCGTTTTATGGGTATAAATGTGGTGATCGCATATTTTTGCTCTTCGGCTAAAATTATAGAAGATATATTAGATTTTATTGAAAAAGGGCCCTATTTTTGGGGTCCGAATCGAGTAAGGGCCGGGGTCAGAGATAATGTCCCAAAATTTTCGGTGTCAGATTTTGTGTTAGACTACAGCATAGTCGTTTTATGGGTATAAATTTGGTCATCGCATATTTTCGCTCTCCGGCTAAAATTATAGAAGATATATGAGATTTTATTGAAATAGGGCCCTATTTTTGGGGTCCAAATCGATTAAGGGCCGGGGTCAGAGATAATGTCCCAAAATTTTCGGTGTCAGATTTTGTGTTAGACTACAGCATAGAGTCGTTTTATGGGTATAAATGTGGTCATCGCATATTTTTGCTCTCCGGCTAAAATCTTAGAAGATATATGAGATTTTATTGAAAAAGGGCCCTATTTTTGGGCTCCGAATTGAGAAAGGGCCGGGGTCAGAGATAATGTCCCAAAATTTTCTGTGTCAGATTTTGTGTTAGACTACAGCATATAGTTGTTTTATGGGTATATATGTGGTCATTGCATATTTTCGCTCCGGCTAAAATTATAGAAGATATATGAGATTTTATTGAAAAAGGGCCCTATTTTTGGGGTCCGAATCGAGTATGGGCTGGGGTCAGAGATAATGTCCCAAAATTTTCGGTGTCAGATTTTGTGTTAGACTACAGAATAAGAGTCGTTTTATGGGTATATATGTGGTCATGGCATATTTCCGCTCTCTGGCTAAAATCTTAATAGATATATGAGATTTTATTGAAAAAATTCCCTATTTTTGGGGTCCGAATCGAGTACGGGGCCGGGGTCAGATAATGTCCCAAAATTTTCGGTGTCAGATTTTGTGTTAGACTACAGCATAGAGTCGTTTTATTGGTATAAATGTGGTCATCGCATATATTTGCTCGCCGGCTAAAATCATAGAAGATATATGAGATTTTATTGAAAAAATTCCCTATTTTTGAGGTCCGAATTGAGTACGGGGCCGGGGTCGGATAATGTCCCAAAATTTTCGGTGTCAGATTTTGTGTTAGACTACAGCATATAGTTGTTTTATGGGTATAAATGTGGTCATCGCATATTTTCGCTCTCCGGCTAAAATCATAGAAGATATATGAGATTTTATTGAAAAAGGGCCCTATTTTTGGGGTCCGAATCGAGTAAGTGCCGGGGTCAGAGATAATGTCCCAAAATTTTCAGTGTCAGATTTTGTGTTAGACTACAGAATAAAGTCGTTTTATTGGTATAAATGTGGTCATCGCATATTTTCGCTCTCCGGCTAAAATCATAGAAGATATATGAGATTTTATTAAAAAAGGGCCCTATTTTTGGGGTCCGAATCGAGTAAGGGCCGGGGTCAGATAATGTCCCAAAATTTTCGGTGTCAGATTTTGTGTTAGACTACAGCATAGAGTCGTTTTATGGGTATAAATGTGGTCATCTCATATTTTCGCTCTCTGGCTAAAATTATAGAAGATATATGAGATTTTATTGAATAAGGGCCTTATTTTGGGGTCCGAATCGAGTAAGGGCCGGGGTCAGAGATAATGTCCCAAAATTTTCGGTGTCAGATTTTGTGTTAGACTACAGCATAAAGTCGTTTTATGGGTATAAATGTGGTCATCGCATATTTTCGCTCTCCGGCTAAAATTATAGAAGATATATGAGGTTTTATTGAAAAAGGGCCCTATTTTTGGGGTCCGAATCGAGTAAGGGCCGGAGTCAGAGATAATGTCCCAAAATTTTCGGTGTCAGATTTTGTGTTAGACTACAGCTTAGAGTCGTTTTTTGGGTATAAATGTGGTCATGGCATATTTTCGCTCTCCGGCTAAAATTATGGAAGAAATATGAGATTTTATTGAAAAAGGGCCCCATTTTTGGAGTCCGAATCGAGTAAGGGCCGGGGTCAGAGATAATGTCCGAAAATTTTCGTTGTCAGATTTTGTGTTAGACTACAGCATAGAGTCGTTTAATAGGTATAAATGTGGTCATCGCATATTTTCGCTCTCCGGCTAAAATTATAGAAGATATATGAGATTTTATTGAAAAAGGGCCCCATTTTTGGGGTCCGAATCAAGTAAGGGCCGGGGTCAGAGATAATGTCCGAAAATTTTCGGTGTCAGATTTTGTGTTAGACTACAGCATAGAGTCGTTTTATGGGTGTAAATGTGGTCATCGCATATTTTCGCTCTCCGGCTAAAATTATAGAAGATGAGATTTTATTGAAAAAGGGCCCCTTTTTTTGGGGTCCGAATCGAGTAAGGGCCAGGGTCAGATATAATGTCCGAAAATTTTTGGTGTAAGATTTTGTGTTAGACTACAGCATAGAGTCGTTTAATAGGTATAAATGTGGTCATCGCATATTTTCGCTCTCCGGCTAAAATTATAGAAGATATATGAGATTTTATATAAAAAGGCCCCTATTTTTGGGGTTCGAATCGAGTAAGGGCCGGGGTCAGAGATAATGTCCCAAAATTTTCGGTGTCAGATTTTGTGATAGACTACAGCATAGAGTCGTTTTATGGGTATAAATGTGGTCATATCATATTTTTGCTCTCTGGCTAAAATTATAGAAGATATATGAGATTTTATTGAAAAAGCGCCCTATTTTGGGGTCGGAATCGAGTAAGGGCCGGTGTCAGAGATAATGTCCCAAAATTTTCGGTGTCAGATTTTGTGTTAGACTACAGCATAGAGTCGTTTTATGGGTATAAATTTGGTCATCGCATATTTTCGCTCTCCGGCTAAAATTATAGAAGATATATGAGATTTTATTGAAAAAGGGCCCTATTTTTGGGGTCCGAATCGAGTAAGGGCCGGGGTCAGAGATAATGTCCCAAAGTTTTCGTTGTCAGATTTTGTGTTAGACTACAGCATAGAGTCGTTTTATGGGTATAAATTTGGTCATCGCATATTTTCGCTCTCCGGCTAAAATTATAGAAGATATATGAGATTTTATTGAAAAAGGGCCCTATTTTTGGGTTCCGAATCGAGTAAGGGCCGGGGTCAGAGATAATGTCCGAAAATTTTCGGTGTCAGATTTTGTGTTAGACTACAGAATAGAGTCGTTTTATGGGTATAAATGTGGTCATGGCATATTTTCGCTCCGGCTGAAATTATAGAAGATATATGAGATTTTATTGAAAAAGGTCCCTATTTTTGGGGTCCGAATCGAGTAAGGGCCGGAGTCAGAGATAATGTCCCAAAATTTTCTGTGTCAGATTTTGTATTAGACTACAGCATAGAGTCGTTTTATGAGTATAAATGTGGTCATCGCATATTTTCGCTCTCCGGCTCTAATTATAGAAGATTTATGAGATTTTATTGAAAAAGGGCCCTATTTTTGGGGTCCGAATCGAGTAAGGGCCGGGGTCAGAGATAATGTCCCAAAATTTTCGGTGTCAGATTTTGTGTTAGACTACAGCATAGAGTCGTTTTATGGGTATAAATTTGGTCATCGCATATTTTCGCTCTCCGGCTAAAATTATAGAAGACATATGAGGTTTTATTGAAAAAGGGCCCTATTTTTGGGGTCCGAATCGAGTAAGGGCTGAGGTCAGAGATAATGTCCCAAAAATTTTCGGTGTCAGATTTTGTGTTAGACTACAGAATAGAGTCGTTTTATGGGTATAAATGTGGTCATCGCATATTTTTGCTCTCCGGCTAAAATCATAGAAGATATATGAAATTTTATTAAAAAAGGGCCCTATTTTTGGGTTCCGAATCGAGTAAGGGCTGGGGTCAGACAATGTCCCAAAATTTTCGGTGTCAGATTTTGTGTAAGACTACAGCATAGAGTCGTTTTATGGGTATAAATGTGGTCATCCCATATTTTCGCTCTCCGGCTAAGATTATAGAAGATATTTGAGATTTTATTGAAAAAGGGCCCCATTTTTGGGGTCCGAATCGAGTAAGGGCCGGGGTCAGAGATAATATCCCAAAATTTTCTGTGTCAGATTTTGTGTTAGACTACAGCATAGAGTCGTTTTATAGGTATAAATGTGGTCATAGCATATTTTCGCTCTCCGGCTAAAATCATAGAAGATATATGAGATTTTATTGTAAAAGGGCCCTATTTTTGGGGTCCGAATCGAGTAAGGGCCGGGGTCAGAGATAATGTCCCAAAATTTTCGGTGTCAGATTTTGTGTTAGACTAAAGCATAGAGTCGTTTTATGGGTATAAATTTGGTCATCGCATATTTTCGCTCTCCGGCTAAAATTATAGAATATATATGAGATTTTAATGAAAAAGGGCCCTATTTTTGGGGTCCGAATCGAGTAAGGGCCGGGATCAGAGATAATGTCCCAAAATTTTCGGTGTCAGATTTTGTGTTAGACTACATCATAGAGTCGTTTTATGAGTATAAATGTGGTCATTGCCTATTTTCGCTCTCCGGCTAAAATTATAGAAGATATATGAGATTTTATTGAAAAAGGGCCCTATTTTTTGAGCCCGAATCGAGTAAGGGCCGGGGTCAGAGATAATGTCCCAAAATTTTCGGTGTCAGATTTAGTGTTAGACTACAGAATAGAGTCGTTTTATGGGTATAAATGTGGTCATCGCATATTTTCGCTCTCCGGCTAAAATTATAGAAGATATATGGGATTTTATTGAAAAAGTTCCCTATTTTTGGGGTCCGATTCGAGTACGCGGCCGGGGTCAGATAATGTCCCAAAATTTTCGGTGTCAGATTTTGTGTTAGACTACAGCATAGAGTCGTTTTATTGGTATAAATGTGGTCATCTCATATTTTCGCACTCTGGCTAAAATTATAGAAGACTTATGAGGTTTTATTGAAAAAGGGCCCTATTTTTGGGGTCCGAATCGAGTAAGGGCCGGGGTCAGAGATAATGTCCCAAAATTTTCGGTGTCAGATTTTGTGTTAGACTATAGCATAGAGTCGTTTTATGGGTATAAATGTGGTCATCGCATATTTCGCTCTCCGGCTAAGATTATAGAAGATATTTGAGATTATATTGAAAAAGGGCCCCATTTTTGGGGTCCAAATCGAGTAAGGGCCGGTGTCAGAGATAATATCCCAAAATTTTCTGTATCAGATTTTGTGTTAGACTACAGCATAGAGTCGTTTTATAGGTATAAATGTGGTCATAGCATATTTTCGCTCTCCGGCTAAAATCACAGAAGATATATGAGATTTTATTGAAAAAGGGCCCTATTTTTGGGGTCCGAATCGAGTAAGGGCCGGGGTCAGAGATAATATCCCAAAATTTTTGGTGTCAGATTTTGTGTTAGACTACAGCATAGAGTCGTTTAATAGGTATAAATGTGGTCATCGCATATTTTCGCTCTCCGGCTAAAATTATAGAAGATATATGAGATTTTATATAAAAAGGCCCCTATTTTTGGGGTCCGAATCGAGTAAGGGCCGGGGTCAGAGATAATGTCCCAAAATTTTCGGTGTCAGATTTTGTGTTAGACTACAGCATAGAGTCGTTTTATGGGTATAAATGTGGTCATCTCAGATTTTCGCTCTCTGGCTAAAATTATAGAAGATATATGAGATTTTATTGAAAAAGGGCCCTATTTTGGGGTCGGAATCGAGTAAGGGCCGGTGTCAGAGATAATGTCCCAAAATTTTCGGTGTCAGATTTTGTGTTAGACTACAGCATAGAGTCGTTTTATGGGTATAAATTTGGTCATCGCATATTTTCGCTCTCCGGCTAAAATTATAGAAGATATATGAGATTTTATTGAAAAAGGGCCCTATTTTTGGGGTCCGAATCGAGTAAGGGCCGGGGTCAGAGATAATGTCCCAAAGTTTTCGTTGTCAGATTTTGTGTTAGACTACAGCATAGAGTCGTTTTATGGGTATAAATTTGGTCATCGCATATTTTCGCTCTCCGGCTAAAATTATAGAAGATATATGAGATTTTATTGAAAAAGGTCCCTATATTTGGGGTCCGAATCGAGTAAGGGCCGGGGTCAGATATAATGTCCCAAAATTTTCGGTGTCAGATTTTGTGTTAGACTATAGCATAGAGTCGTTTTATGGGTATAAATGTGGTCATCGCATATTTCGCTCTCCGGCTAAGATTATAGAAGATATTTGAGATTATATTGAAAAAGGCCCCCATTTTTGGGGTCCAAATCGAGTAAGGGCCGGTGTCAGAGATAATATCCCAAAATTTTCTGTATCAGATTTTGTGTTAGACTACAGCATAGAGTCGTTTTATAGGTATAAATGTGGTCATAGCATATTTTCGCTCTCCGGCTAAAATCATAGAAGATATATGAGATTTTATTGAAAAAGGGCCCTATTTTTGGGGTCTGAATCGAGTAAGGGCCGGGGTCAGAGATAATATCCCAAAATTTTCGGTGTCAGATTTTGTGTTAGACTACAGCATAGAGTCGTTTTATGGGTATAGATGTGGTCATCGCATATTTTTGCTCTCCGGCTAAAATTATAGTAGATATATGAGATTTTATTGAAAAAGGGCCCTATTTTTGGGGTCCGAATCGAGTAAGGGCCGGGGTCAGATATAATGTCTAAAAATTTTTGGTGTAAGATTTTGTGTTAGACTACAGCATAGAGTCGTTTTATGGGTATAAATGTGGTCATCGCATATTTTCGCTCTCCGGCTAAAATCTTAGAAGATATATGAGATTTTATTGAAAAAGGTCCCTATTTTTGGAGTCCGAATCGAGTAAGGGCCTGGGTCAGAGATAATGTCCCAAAATTTTCGGTGTCAGATTTTGTGTTAGACTACAGCAGAGAGTCGTTTTATGGGTATAAGTTTGGTCATCGCATATTTTCGCTCTCCGGCTGAAATTATAGAAGATATATGAGATTTTATTGAAAAAGGGCCCTATTTTTGGGGTCCGAATCGAGTAAGGGCCGGGGTCAGAGATAATGTCCCAAAGTTTTCGTTGTCAGATTTTGTGTTAGACTACAGCATAGAGTCGTTTTATGGGTATAAATTTGGTCATCGCATATTTTCGCTCTCCGGCTAAAATTATAGAAGATATATGAGATTTTATTGAAAAAGGGCCCTATTTTTGGGGTCCGAATCGAGTAAGGGCCGGGGTCAGAGATAATGTCCGAAAATTTTCGGTGTCAGATTTTGTGTTAGACTACAGAATAGAGTCGTTTTATGGGTATAAATGTGGTCATGGCATATTTTCGCTCCGGCTGAAATTATAGAAGATATATGAGATTTTATTGAAAAAGGTCCCTATATTTGGGGTCCGAATCGAGTAAGGGCCGGAGTCAGAGATAATGTCCCAAAATTTTCTGTGTCAGATTTTGTATTAGACTACAGCATAGAGTCGTTTTATGAGTATAAATGTGGTCATCGCATATTTTCGCTCTCCGGCTCTAATTATAGAAGATTTATGAGATTTTATTGAAAAAGGGCCCTATTTTTGGGGTCCGAATCGAGTAAGGGCCGGGTCAGAGATAATGTCCCAAAATTTATGGTGTCAGATTTTGTGTTAGACTACAGAATAGAGTCGTTTTATGGGTATAAATGTGGTCATGGCATATTTCCGCTCTCCGGCTAAAATCTTAAAAGATATATGAGATTTTATTGAAAAAGTTCCCTATTTTTGGGGTCCGAATCGAGTACGGGGCCGAGGTCAGATAATGTCCCAAAATTTTCGGTGTCAGATATTGTGTTAGACTACAGAATAGAGTCGTTTTATTGGTATAAATGTGGTCATCGCATATTTTCGCTCTCTGGCTAAAATCATAGAAGACATATGAGGTTTTATTGAAAAAGGGCCCTATTTTTGGGGTCCGAATCGAGTAAGGGCCGGGGTCAGAGATAATGTCCCAAAATTTTCGGTGTCAGATTTTGTGTTAGACTACAGCATAGAGTCGTTTTATGGGTATAAATGTGGTCATCCCATATTTTTGCTCTCCGGCTAAGATTATAGAAGATATTTGAGATTTTATTGAAAAAGGGCCCCATTTTTGGGGTCCGAATCGAGTATGGGCCGGGGTCAGAGATAATATCCCAAAATTTTCTGTGTCAGATTTTGTGTTAGACTACAACATAGAGTCGTTTTATAGGTATAAATGTGGTCATAGCATATTTTCGCTCTCCGGCTAAAATCATAGAAGATATATGAGATTTTATTGAAAAAGGGCCCTATTTTTGGGGTCCGAATCGAGTAAGGGCCGGGGTCAGAGATAATGTCCCAAAATTTTCGGTGTCAGATTTTGTGTAAGACTACAGCATAGAGTCGTTTTATGGGTATAGATGTGGTCATCGCATATTTTCGCTCTCCGGCTAAAACCATAGAAGATATATGAGATTATATTGAAAAAGGGCCCTATTTTTGGGGTCCAAATCGAGTAAGGGCCGGGGTCAGAGATAATGTCCCAAAATTTTTGGTGTCAGATTTTGTGTTAGACTACAGCATAGAGTCGTTTTATGGGTATAAATGTGGTCATCGCATATTTTTGCTCTCCAGCTAAAATTATAGAAGATATATGAGATTTTATTGAAAAAGGGCCCTATTTTTGTGGTCCGAATCGAGTACGGGGCCGGGGTCTGATAATGTCCCAAAATTTTCGGTGTCAGATTTTGTGTTAGACTACAGCATAGAGTCGTTTTATGGGTATAAATGTGGTCATCCCATATTTTCGCTCTCCGGCTAAGATTATAGAAGATATTTGAGATTTTATTGAAAAAGGGCCCCATTTTTGGGGTCCGAATCGAGTATGGGCCGGGGTCAGAGATAATATCCCAAAATTTTCTGTGTCAGATTTTGTGTTAGACTACAGCATAGAGTCGTTTTATAGGTATAAATGTGGTCATAGCATATTTTCGCTCTCCGGCTAAAATCATAGAAGATATGAGATTTTATTGAAAAAGGGCCCTATTTTTGGGGTCCGAATCGAGTAAGGGCCGGAGTCAAAGATAATGTCCCAAAATTTTCGGTGTCAGATTTTGTGTTAGACTACAGCATAGAGTCGTTTTATGGGTATAAATGTGGTCATCCCATATTTTCGCTCTCCGGCTAAGATTATAGAAGATATTTGAGATTTTATTGAAAAAGGGCCCCATTTTTGGGGTCCGAATCGAGTATGGGCCGGGGTCAGAGATAATATCCCAAAATTTTCTGTGTCAGATTTTGTGTTAGACTACAGCATAGAGTCGTTTTATAGGTATAAATGTGGTCATAGCATATTTTCGCTCTCCCGCCTAAAATCATAGAAGATATGAGATTTTATTGAAAAAGGGCCCTATTTTTGGGGTCCGAATCGAGTAAGGGCCGGGGTCAGAGATAATGTCTCAAAATTTTCGGTGTCAGATTTTGTGTTAGACTACAGCATAGAGTCGTTTTATAGGTATAAATGTGGTCATAGCATATTTCGCTCTCCGGCTAAAATCATAGAAGATATGAGATTTTATTGAAAAAGGGCCCTATTTTTGGGGTCCTAATCGAGTAAGGGCCGGGGTCAGAGATAATATCCCGAAATTTTCTGTGTCAGATTTTGTGTTAGACTACAGCATAGAGTCGTTTTATGGGTATAAATGTGGTCATATCATATTTTCGCTCTCTGGCTAAAATTATAGAAGATATATGAGATTTTATTGAAAAAGGGCCCTATTTTGGGGTCGGAATCGAGTAAGGGCCGGGGTCAGAGATAATGTCCCAAAATTTTCGGTGTCAGATTTTGTGTTAGACTACAGCATAGAGTCGTTTTATGGGTATAAATTTGGTCATCGCATATTTTCGCTCTCCGGCTAAAATTATAGAAGACATATGAGGTTTTATTGAAAAAGGGCCCTATTTTTGGGGTCCGAATCGAGTAAGGGCTGAGGTCAGAGATAATGTCCCAAAAATTTTCGGTGTCAGATTTTGTGTTAGATTACAGAATAGAGTCGTTTTATGGGTATAAATGTGGTCATCGCATATTTTCGCTCTCCGGCTAAAATCATAGAAGATATATGAAATTTTATTAAAAAAGGGCCCTATTTTTGGGGTCCGAATCGAGTAAGGGCTGGGGTCAGACAATGTCCCAAAATTTTCGGTGTCAGATTTTGTGTAAGACTACAGCATAGAGTCGTTTTATGGGTATAAATGTGGTCATCCCATATTTTTGCTCTCCGGCTAAGATTATAGAAGATATTTGAG
>NC_090762.1:23428003-23493003 GCF_036898095.1 Palaemon carinicauda
GGCCGGGGTCAGAGATAATGTCCCAAAATTTTCGGTGTCAGATTTTTTGTTAGACTACAGCATAGAGTCGTTTTATGGGTATAAATGTGGTCATCGCATATTTCCGCTCTCCGGCTAAAATTATTGAAGATATATGAGATTTTTGTTTAAAAAAGGGCCCCATTTTTGAGGTCCGAATCGAGTAAGGGCCGGGGTCAGAGATAATGTCCCAAAATTTTCGGTGTGAGATTTTGTGTTAGACTATAGCATAGAGTCGTTTTATGGGTATAAATTTGGTCATCGCATATTTTCGCTCTCTGAATAAAATTATAGAAGATATATGAGATTTTATTGAAAAATGGGCTCCATTTTTGGGGTCCGAATCGAGTAAGGGCCGGGGTCAGAGATAATGTCCCAAAATATTCGGTGTCAGATTTTGTGTTAGACTACAGCATAGAGTCTTTTTATGAGTATAAATGTGGTAATCGCATATTTTCGCTCTTCCCCTAAAATTATAGAAGATATATGAGATTTTATTGAAAAAGGGCCCCATTTTTGAGGTCTGAATCGAGTAAGGGCCGGGGTCAGAGATAATGTCCCAAAATTTTCGGTGTCAGATTTTGTGTTAGACTACAGCATAGAGTCGTTTTAGGGTATAAATGTGGTCATTGCATATTTTCGCTCTCCGGCTAAAATCATAGAAGATATATGAGATTTTATTGAAAAAGGGCCCTATTTGAGGTCCGAATCGAGTAAGGGGCCGGGGTCAGAGATAATGTCCCAAAATTTTTCGGTGTCAGATTTTGTGTTAGACTACAGCATAGAGTCGTTTTATGGGTATAAAATGTGGTCATCGCATATTTTCGCTCTCCGGCTAAAATTATAGAAGATATATGAGATTTTATTGAAAAAGGGCCCTATTTTTGGGGTCCGAATCGAGTAAATGCCAGGGTCAGAGATAATGTCCCAAAATTTTCGGTGTCAGATTTTGTGTTAGACTACAGCATAGAGTCGTTTTATGGGTATAAATGTGGTCATCGCATATTTTCGCTCTCCGGCTAAAATTATAGAAGATATATGAGATTTTATGGAAAAAAAGGCCCTATTTTTGGGGTCCGAATCGAGTAAATGCCAGGGTCAGAGATAATGTCCCAAAATTTTCGGTGTCAGATTTTGTGTTAGACTACAGCATAGAGTCGTTTTATGGGTATAAATGTGGTCATCGCATATTTTCGCTCTCCGGCTAAAATTATAGAAGATATATGAGATTTTATTGAAAAAGGGCCCTATTTTTGGGGTCCGAATCGAGTAAGGGCCAGTGTCAGAGATAATGTCCCAAAGTTTTGGTGTCAGATTTTGTGTTAGACTACAGCATAGAGTCGTTTTATGGGTATAAATGTGGTCATCGCATATTTTCGCCCTCCGGCTAAAATTATAGAAAATATATGAGATTTTATAGAAGAAGGGATCCATTTTTGGGGTCCGAATCGAGTAAGGGCCGGGGGTCAGAGATAATGTCCCCAAAATTTTTCGGTGTCAGATTTTGTGTTAGACTACAGCATAGAGTCGTTTTATGGGTATAAATGTGGTCATCGCATATTTTCGATCTCGTCTAAAATTATAGAATATATATGAGATTTTATTGAAAAAAGACCCCATTTTTGGTGTCCGAATAAGGGGCCGGGGTCAGAGATAATGTCCCAAAATTTTTGGTATCAGATTTTGTGTTAGACTACAGCATAGAGTCATTTTATGGGTATAAATGTGGTCATTGCATATATTCGCTCTCCGGCTAAATTATTGAAGATATATGAGATTTTATTGAAAAAGGGCCCTATTTTTTGGGTCCGAATCGAGTAAGGGCCGGGGTCAGAGATAATGTCCCAAAATTTTAAGTGTCAGATTTTGTATTAGACTACAGCATAGAGTCGTTTTATGAGTATACATGTGGTCATCGCATATTTTCGCTCTCCGGCTAAAAATCTTGAAGATATATGAGATTTTATTGAAAAAGAGCCCTATTTTTGGGGTCCGAATCGAGTAAGGGCCGGGGTCAGAGATAATGTCTTAAAATTTTCGGTGTCAGATTTTGTGTTAGACTACAGCATAGAGTCGTTTTATGGGTATAAATGTGGTCATCGCATATTTTCGCTCTCTGGCTAAACTTATAGAAGATATATGAGATTTTATTGAAAAAGGGCCCTATTATTGGGGTCCGAATCGAGTAAGGGCCGGGGTCAGAGGTAATGTCCCAAAATTTTTGGTGTCAGATTTTGTGTTAGACTACAGCATAAAGTCGTTTTATTGGTATATATGTGGTCATCGCATATTTTCGTTCTACGGCTAAAATTATAGAAGATATATGAGATTTTATTGAAAAAGGGCTCCATTTTTGGGGTCCGAATCGAGTAAGGGCCGGGGTCAGAGATAATGTCCCAAAATTTCTGGTGTCAGATTTTGTGTTAGACTACAGCATAGAGTCGTTTTATGGGTATAAATGTGGTCATCGCATATTTTCGTTCTACGGCTAAAATTATAGAAGATATATGAGATTTTATTGAAAAAGGGCCCTATTTCTTGGGTCTGAATCAAGTAAGGGCTGGGGTCAGAGATAATGTCCGAAAATTTCTGGTGTCAGATTTTGTGTTAGACTACAGCATAGAGTCGTTTTATGGGTATAAATGTGGTCATCGCATATTTTCGCTCTCCGGCTAAAATTATAGAAGATATTTGAGATTTTATTGAAAAAAGGGGTTCATTTTTGGGGTCCGAATCGAGTAAGGGCCGGGGTCAGAGATAATGTCCCAAAATTTTCGGTGTCAGATTTTGTGTTAGACTACAGCATAGAGTCGTTTTATGGGTATAAATGTGGTCATCGCATATTTTCGCTGTTCGGCTAAAGTTATAGAAGATATATGAGATTTTATTGAAAAAAGGCCCTATTTTTGGGGTCCGAATCGAGTAAGGGCCAGGGTCAGAGATAATGTCCCAAAATTTTTGGTGTCAGATTTTGTGTTAGACTACAGCATAGAGTCGTTTTATGGTTATAAATGTGGTCATCGCATATTTTCGCTCTCCGGCTAAAATTATAGAAGATATATGAGATTTTATTGAAAAAGGGCCCTATTTTTGTGGTCCGAATCGAGTAAGGGCCAGCCTCAGAGATAATGTCCCAAAATTTTTGGTGTCAGATTTTGTGTTAGACTACAGCATAGAGTCTTTTTATGGGTATAAATGTAGTTATCGCATATTTTCGCTCTCTGGCTAAAATTATAGAAGATATATGAGATTTTATTGAAAAAGGGCCCTATATTTGGGGTCCGAATCGAGTAAGGGCCAGGGTCAGAGATAATGTCCCAAAATTTTTGGTGTCAGATTTTGTGTTAGACTACAGCATAGAGTCGTTTTATGGGTATTAATGTGGTCATCGCATATTTTCGCTCTCCGGCTAAAATTATAGAAGATATATGAGATTTAATTGAAAAAGGGCCCCATTTTTGAGGTCCGAATCGAGTAAGGGCCGGGGTCAGAGATAATGTCCCAAAATTCTCAGTGTCAGATTTTGTGTTAGAGTACAGCATAGAGTCGTTTTATGGGTATAAATGTAGTTATCGCATATTTTCGCTCTTCGGCTAAAATTATAGAAGATATATGAGATTTTATTGAAAAAGGGCCCTATTTTTGGGGTCCGAATCGAGTAAGGGCCGGGGTCAGAGGTAATGTCCCAAAATTTTCGGTGTCAGATTTTGTGTTAGACTACAGCATAGAGTCATTTTATGGGTATAAATGTGGTCTTTGCATATATTCGCTCTCCGGCTAAAATTATTGAAGATATATGAGATTTTATTGAAAAAGGGCCCTATTTTTGGGGTCCGAATCGAGTAAGGGCCGGGGTCAGAGGTAATGTCCCAAAATTTTCGGTGTCAGATTTTGTGTTAGACTACAGCATAGAGTCGTTTTATGGGTATAAATATGGTCATCGCATATTTCCGCTCTCCGGCTAAAATTATAGAAGATATATGAGATTTTATTGAAAAAGGCCCCTATTTTTGGGGTCTGAATCAAGTAAGGGCCGGGGTCAGGGATAATGTCCCAAAATTTTCGGTGTCAGATTTTGTGTTAGACTACAGCATAGAGTCGTTTTATGGGTATAAATGTGGTCATTGCATATTTTCGCTCTCCGGCTAAAATTATTGAAGATATATGAGATTTTATTGAAAAAGGGCCCTATTTTTGGGGTCCGAATCGAGTAAGGGCCAGGGTCAGAGATAATGTCCCAAAATTTTTGGTGTCAGATTTTGTGTTAGACTACAGCATAGAGTCGTTTTATGGGTATAAATGTGGTCATCGCATATTTTCACTCTTCGGTTAAAATAATAGAAGATATAAGAGATTTTATTGAAAAAGGGCTCCATTTTTGGGGTCTGAATCGAGTAAGGGCCGGGGTCAGAGATAATGTCCCAAAATTTTCGGTGTCAGATTTTGTGTTGGACAACAGCATAGAGTCGTTTTATGGGTATAAATGTGGTCATCGCATATTTTCGCTCTCCGGCTAAAATTATAGAATATATATGAGATTTTATTGAAAAAAAGGCCCCATTTTTGGGGTCCGAATCGAGTAAGGGCCGGGGTCAGAGGTAATGTCCCAAAATTTTCGGTGTCAGATTTTGTGTTAGACTACAGCATAAAGTCGTTTTATTGGTATATATGTGGTCATCGCATATTTTCGTTCTACGGCTAAAATTATAGAAGATATATGAGATTTTATTGAAAAAGGGCCCTATTTTTGGGGTCTGAATCAAGTAAGGGCTGGGGTCAGAGATAATGTCCGAAAATTTCTGGTGTCAGATTTTGTGTTAGACTACAGCATAGAGTAGTTTTATGGGTATAAATGTGGTCATCGCATATTTTCGCTCTCCGGCTAAACTTATAGAAGATATATGAGATTTTATTGAAAAAGGGCCCCATTTTTGAGGTCCGAATCGAGTAAGGGCCGGGGTCAGAGATAATGTCCCAGAATTTTCGGTGTCAGTTTTGTATTAGATTACAGCATAGAGTCATTTTATGAGTATAAATGTGGTCATCACATATTTTCGCTCTCCGGCTAAAATTATTGAAGATATATGAGATTTTATTGAAAAAGGGCCCTATTTTAGGGGTCCAAATCGAGTAAGGGCCCAAATGTGGGTATAAATGGGGTCAACGCATATTTTCGCTCTCTGGCTAAAATTATAGAAGATATACGAGATTATATTGAAAAAGGGCTCCATTTTTGGGGTCCGAATCGAGTAAGGGCCGGGGTCAGAGATAATGTCCCAAAGTTTTCGGTGTCAGATTTTGTGTTAGACTACAGCATAGTGTCGTTTTATGGGTATAAATGTGGTCATCGCATATTTTCGCTCTCCGTCTAAAATTATTGAATATATATGAGATTTTATTGAGAAAAAGACCCCATTTTTGGTGTTCGAATCGAGTAAGGGCCGGGGTCAGAGATAATGTCCTAAAATTTTTGGTGTCAGATTTTGTGTTAGACTACAGCATAGACTCATTTTATGGGTATAAATGTGGTCATTGCATATATTCGCTCTCCGGCTAAAATTATTGAAGATATATGAGATTTTATTGAAAAAGGGCCCTATTTTTGGGGTCCGAATCGAGTAAGGGCCGGGGCCAGAGATAATGTCCCAAAATTTTAAGTGTTAGACTACAGCATAGAGTCGTTTTATGGGTATAAATGTGGTCATCGCATATTTTCGCTCTCCGGCTAAAATTATAGAAGATATTTGAGATTTTATTGAAAAAGGGCCCTATTTTTGGGGTCCGAATCGAGTAAGGGCCGGGGTCAGAGATAATGTCCCAAAATTTTCGGTGTCAGATTTTGTGTTAGACTACAGCATAGAGTCGTTTTATGGGTATAAATGTGGTCATTGCATATTTTCGCTCTCCGGCTAAAATCATAGAAGATATATGAGATTTCATTGGAAAAAGGCCCTATTTTTGGGGTCCGAATCGAGTAAGGGCCGGGGTCAGAGATAATGTCCCAAAATTTTCGGTGTCAGATTTTTTTGTTAGACTACAGCATAGAGCCATTTTATGGGTATAAATGTGGTCATCGCATATTTTCGCTCTCCGGCTAAAATTATAGAAGATATATGAGATTTAATTGAAAAAGGGCCCCATTTTTGAGGTCCGAATCGAGTAAGGGCCGGGGTCAGAGATAATGTCCCAAAATTTTCGGTGTCAGATTTTGTGTTAGAGTACAGCATAGAGTCGTTTTATGGGTATAAATGTAGTTATCGCATATTTTCGCTCTCTGGCTAAAATTATAGAAGATATATGAGATTTTATTGAAAAAGGTCCCCATTTTTGGGTTCCGAATCAAGTAAGGGCCGGGGTTAGAGATAATGTCCCAAAATTTTCGGTGTCAGATTTTGTGTTAGACTACAGCATAGAGTCGTTTTATGGGTATAAATGTGGTCATCGCATATTTTCGCTCTTCGGCTAAAATTATAGAAGATATATGAGATTTTATTGAAAAAGGGCCCTATTTTTGGGGTCCGAATCGAGTAAGGGCCAGGGTCAGAGATAATGTCCCCAAATTTTCGGTGTCAGATTTTGTGTTAGACTACAGCATAGAGTCGTTTTATGGGTATAAATGTGGTCATCGCATATTTTCTCTCTCCCGCTAAAATTATAGAAGATATATGAGATTTTATTGAAAAAGGGCCCCATTTTTGAGGTCTGAATCGAGTAAGGGCCGGGGTCAGAGATAATGTCCCAAAATTTTTGGTGTCAGATTTTGTGTTAGACTACAGCATAGAGTTGTTTTATGGGTATAAATGTGGTCATCGCATATTTTCGCTCTCCGGCTAAAATTATAGAAGATATATGAGATTTTATTGAAAAAGGGCCCCATTTTTGAGGTCCGAATCGAGTAAGGGCCGGGGTCAGAGATAATGTCCCAAAATTTTCCTTGTCAGATTTTGTATTAGATTACAGCATAGAGTCATTTTATGAGTATAAATGTGGTCATCACATATTTTCGCTCTCCGGCTAAAATTATAGAAGATATATGAGATTTTATTGAAAAAGGGCTCCATTTTTGGGGTCCGAATCGAGTAAGGGCCGGGGTCAGAGATAATGTCCCAAAATTTTCGGTGTCAGATTTTGTGTTAGACTACAGCATAGAGTCGTTTTATGGGTATAAATGTGGTCATCGCATATTTTCGCTCTCCGTCTAAAATTATAGAATATATATGAGATTTTATTGAAAAAAAGACCCCATTTTTGGTGTCCGAATCGAATAAGGGCCGGGGTCAGAGATAATGTCCCAAAATTTTGGTGTCAGATTTAGTGTTAGACTACAGCATAGAGTCATTTTATGGGTATAAATGTGGTCATTGCATATATTCGCTCTCCGGCTAAAATTATTGAAGATATATGAGATTTTATTGAAAAAGGGCCCTATTTTTGGGGTCCGAATCGAGTAAGGGCCGGGGTCAGAGATGATGTCCCAAAATTTTAAGTGTCAGATTTTGTATCAGACTACAGCATAGAGTCGTTTTATGAGTATACATGTGGTCATCGCATATTTTCGCTCTCCGGCTAAAATTATAGAAGAGAAATGAGATTTTATTGAAGAAGGGCCCTATTTTTGGGGTCAGAATCGAGTAAGGGCCGGGGTCAGAGATAATGTCTCAAAATTTTTGGTGTCAGATTTTGTGTTAGACTACAGCATAGAGTCGTTTTATGGGTATAAATGTTATCATTGCATATTTTCGCTCTCTGGCTAAAATCATAGAAGATATATGAGATTTTATTGAAAAAAGGCCCTATTTTTGGGGTCCGAATCGAGTAAGGGCCAGGGTCAGAGATAATGTCCCAAAATTTTCAGTGTCAGATTTTTTTGTTAGACTACAGCATAGAGTCGTTTTATGGGTATAAATGTGGTCATCGCATATTTTCGCTCTCCGGCTAAAATCATAGAAGATATATGAGATTTTATTGAAAAAGGTCCCCATTTTTGAGGTCTGAATCGAGTAAGGGCCGGGGTCAGAGGTAATGTCCCAAAATTTTCGGTGTCAGATTTTGTGTTAGACTACAGCATAGAGTCGTTTTATGGGTATAAATGTGGTCATCGCATATTTCCGCTCTCCGGCTAAAATTATAGAAGATATATGAGATTTTATTGAAAAAGGGCCCTATTTTTGGGGTCTGAATCAAGTAAGGGCCGGGGTCAGGGATAATGTCCCAAAATTTTCGGTGTCATATTTTGTGTTAGACTACAGCATAGAGTCGTTTTATGGGTATAAATGTGGTCATTGCATATTTTCGCTCTCCGGCTAAAATTATTGAAGATATATGAGATTTTATTGAAAAAGGGCCCTATTTTTGGGGTCCGAATCGAGTAAGGGCCAGGGTCAGAGATAATGTCCCCAAATTTTCGGTGTCAGATTTTGTGTTAGACTACAGCATAGAGTCGTTTTATGGGTATAAATGTGGTCATCGCATATTTTCTCTCTCCCGCTAAAATTATAGAAGATATATGAGATTTTATTGAAAAAGGGCCCCATTTTTGAGGTCTGAATCGAGTAAGGGCCGGGGTCAGAGATAATGTCCCAAAATTTTCGGTGTCAGATTTTGTGTTAGACTACAGCATAGAGTCGTTTTATGGGTATAAATGTTGTCATCGCATATTTTCGCTCTCAGGCTAAAATCATAGAAGATATATGAGATTTTATTGAAAAAGGGCCCTATTTTTGGGGTCCAAATCGAGTAAGGGCCGGGGTCAGAGATAATGTCCCAAAATTTTCGGTGTCAGATTTTGTGTTAGACTACAGCATAGAGTCGTTTTATGGGTATAAATGTGGTCATCGCATATTTTCGCTGTCCGGCTAAAATTATAGAAGATATATGAGATTTTATTGAAAAAGGGCCCTATTTTTGGGGTCCGAATCGAGTAAGGGCCGGGGTCAGAGATAATGTCCCAAAATTTCTGGTGTCAGATTTAGTGTTAGACTACAGCATAGAGTCGTTTTATGGGTATAAATGTGGTCATCGCATATTTTCGCTCTCCGGCTAAAATTATAGAAGATATATGAGATTTTATTGAAAAAGGGCTCCATTTTTGGGTCCGAATCGAGTAAGGGCCGGGGTCAGAGATAATGTCCCAAAATTTTCGGTGTCAGATTTTGTGTTGGACAACAGCATAGAGTCGTTTTATGGGTATAAATGTGGTCATCGCATATTTTCGCTCTCCGTCTAAAATTATAGAATATATATGAGATTTTAATGAAAAAAAGGCCCCATTTTTTTGGGGTCCGAATCAAGTAAGGGCCGGGGTCAGAGATAATGTCCCAAAATTTTCGGTGTCAGATTTTATGTTAGACTACAGCATAGAGTCGTTTTATGGGTATAAATGTGGTCATCGCATATTTTCGCTCTCTTGCTAAAATTATAGAAGATATACGAGATTATATTGAAAAAGGGCTCCATTTTTGGGGTCCGAATCGAGTAAGGGCCGGGGTCAGAGATAATGTCCCAAAGTTTTCGGTGTCAGATTTTGTGTTAGACTACAGCATAGAGTCATTTTATGGGTATAAATGTGGTCATCGCATATTTTCGCTCTCCGGCTAAAATTATAGAAGATATATGAGATTTTTATTGAGAAAGGGCCCTATTTTTGGGGTCCGAATCGAGTAAGGGCAGGGGTCAGAGATAATGTCCCAAAATTTTTGGTGTCAGATTTTGTGTTAGACTACAGCATAGAGTCGTTTTATGGGTATAAATGTGGTCATCGCATATTTTCGCTCTCCGGCTAAAATTATAGAAGATATATGAGATTTTATTGAAAAAAGGGGTTCATTTTTGGGGTCCGAATCGAGTAAGGGCCAGGGTCAGAGATAATGTCCCAAAATTTTCAGTGTCAGCTTTTGTGTTAGACTACAGCATAGAGTCGTTTTATGGGTATAAATGTGGTTATCGCATATTTTCGCTCTCCGGGTAAAATCATAGAAGATATGTGAGATTTTATTGAAAAAGGGCCCTATTTTTGGGGTCCGAATCGAGTAAGGGCCGGGGTTAGAGATAATGTCCCAAAATTTTCGGTGTCAGATTTTGTGTTAGACTACAGCATAGAGTCGTTTTATGGGTATAAATGTTGTCAGCGCATAATTTCGCTCTTTGGCTAAAATCATAGAAGTTATATGAGATTTTATTGAAAAAGGGCCCTATTTTTGGGGTCCGAATCGAGTAAGGGCCGGGGTCAGAGATAATGTCCCAAAATTTTCGGTGTCAGATTTTTTGTTAGACTACAGCATAGAGTTGTTTTATGGGTATAAATGTGGTCATCGCATATTTCCGCTCTCCGGCTAAAATTATTGAAGATATATGAGATTTTATTGAAAAAGGGCCCCATTTTTGAGGTCTGAATCGAGTAAGGGCCGGGGTCAGAGATAATGTCCCAAAATTTTTGGTGTCAGATTTTGTGTTAGACTATAGCATAGAGTCGTTTTATGGGTATAAAATTGGTCATCGCATATTTTCGCTCTCTGAATAAAATTATAGAAGATATATGAGATTTTATTGAAAAAGGGCCCATTTTTGAGGTCCGAATCGAGTAAGGGCCGGGGTCAGAGATAATGTCCCAAAATATTCGGTGTCAGATTTTGTGTTAGACTACAGCATAGAGTCGTTTTATGAGTATAAATGTGGTCATCGCATATTTTCGCTCTCCCGCTAAAATTATAGAAGATATATGAGATTTTATTGAAAAAGGGCCCCATTTTTGAGGTCCGAATCGAGTAAGGACCGGGGTTAGATATAATGTCCCAAAATTTTCGGTGTCAGATTTTGTGTTAGACTACAGCATAGAGTCGTTTTATGGGTATAAATGTTGTCAGCGCATATTTTCGCTCTCCGGCTAAAATCATAGAAGTTATATGAGATTTTATTGAAAAAGGGCCCTATTTGTGGGGTCCGAATCGAGTAAGGGCCGGGGTCAGAGATAATGTCCCAAAATTTTTGGTGTCAGATTTTGTATTAGACTACAGCATAGAGTCGTTTTATGGGTATAAATGTGGTCATCGCATATTTTCGCTGTCCGGCTAAAGTTATAGAAGATATATGAGATTTTATTGAAAAAAGGCCCTATTTTTGGGGTCCGAATCGAGTAAGGGCCAGGGTCAGAGATAATGTCCCAAAATTTTTGGTGTCAGATTTTGTGTTAGACTACAGCATAGAGTCGTTTTATGGTTATAAATGTGTTCATCGCATATTTTCGCTCTCTGGCTAAAATTATAGAAGATATATGAGATTTTATTGAAAAAGGGCCCTATTTTTGTGGTCCGAATCGAGTAAGGGCCAGGGTCAGAGATAATGTCCCAAAATTTTTGGTGTCAGATTTTGTGTGAGACTACAGCATAGAGTCGTTTTATGGGTATAAATGTGGTCATCGCATATTTTCGCTCTCCGGCTAAAATTATAGAAGATATATGAGATTTTATTGAAAAAGGGCTCCAATTTTTGGGTCCGAATCGAGTAAGGGCCGGGGTCAGAGATAATGTCCCAAAATTTTCGGTGTCAGATTTTGTGTTGGACAACAGCATAGAGTCGTTTTATGGGTATAAATGTGGTCATCGCATATTTTCGCTCTCCGTCTAAAATTATAGAATATATATGAGATTTTAACGAAAAAAAGGCCCCATTTTTTTGGGGTCTGAATCAAGTAAGGGCCGGGGTCAGAGATAATGTCCCAAAATTTTCGATGTCAGATTTTGTGTTAGACTACAGCATAGAGTCGTTTTATGGGTATAAATGTGGTCATCGCATATTTTCGCTCTCCGGCTAAAATTATAGAAGATATATGAGATTTTATTGAATAAGGGCCCTATTTTTGGGTTCCAAATCGAGTAAGGGCCCAAATGTGGGTATAAATGTGGTCAGCGCATATTTTCGCTCTCTTGCTAAAATTATAGAAGATATACGAGATTATATTGAAAAAGGGCTCCATTTTTGGTGTCCGAATCGAGTAAGGGCCGGGGTCAGAGATAATGTCCCAAAGTTTTCGGTGTCAGATTTTGTGTTAGACTACAGCATAGAGTCGTTTTATGGGTATAAATGTGGTCATCGCATATTTTCGCTCTCCGGCTAAAATTATAGAAGATATATGAGATTTTTATTGAGAAAGGACCCTATTTTTGGGGTCCGAATCGAGTAAGGGCCGGGGTCAGAGATAATGTCCCAAAATTTTTGGTGTCAGATTTTGTGTTAGACTACAGCATAGAGTCGTTTTATGGGTATAAATGTGGTCATCGCATATTTTCGCTCTCCGGCTAAAATTATAGAATATATATGAGATTTTATTGGAAAAGGGCCCCATTTTTGGGGTCCGAATCGAGTAAGGGCCGGGGTCAGAGATAATGTCCCAAAATTTTCAGTGTCAGATTTTGTGTTAGACTACAGCATAGAGTAGTTTTATGGGTATAAATGTGGTCGTCGCATATTTTCGCTCTCCGGCTAAACTTATAGAAGATATATGAGATTTTATTGAAAAAGGGCCCCATTTTTGAGGTCCGAATCGAGTAAGGGCCGGGGTCAGAGATAATGTCCCAGAATTTTCGGTGTCAGATTTTGTATTAGATTACAGCATAGAGTCATTTTATGAGTATAAATGTGGTCATCACATATTTTCGCTCTCCGGCTAAAATTATAGAAGATATATGAGATTTTATTGAAAAAGGGCCCTATTTTTGGGGTCCAAATCGAGTAAGGGCCCAAATGTGGGTATAAATGTGGTCAGCGCATATTTTCGCTCTCTGGCTAAAATTATAGAAGATATACGAGATTATATTGAAAAAGGGCTCCATTTTTGGGGTCCGAATCGAGTAAGGGCCGGGGTCAGAGATAATGTCCCAAAGTTTTCGGTGTCAGATTTTGTGTTAGACTACAGCATAGAGTCGTTTTATGGGTATAAATGTGGTCATCGCATATTTTCGCTCTCCGTCTAAAATTATTGAATATATATGAGATTTTATTGAGAAAAAGGCCCCATTTTTGGTGTTCGAATCGAGTAAGGGCCGGGGTCAGAGATAATGTCCTAAAATTTTTGGTGTCAGATTTTGTGTTAGACTACAGCATAGAGTCATTTTATGGGTATAAATGTGGTCATTGCATATATTCGCTCTCTGGCTAAAATTATTGAAGATATATGAGATTTTATTGAAAAAAGGGCCCTATTTTTGGGGTCCGAATCGAGTAAGGGCCGGGGCCAGAGATAATGTCCCAAAATTTTAAGTGTTAGACTACAGCATAGAGTCGTTTTATGGGTATAAATGTGGTCATCGCATATTTTCGCTCTCCGGCTAAAATTATAGAAGATATTTGAGATTTTATTGAAAAAGGGCCCTATTTTTGGGGTCCGAATCGAGTAATGGCCGGGGTCAGAGATAATGTCCCAAAATTTTTGGTGTCAGATTTTGTGTTAGACTACAGCATAGAGTCGTTTTATGGGTATAAATGTGGTCATTGCATGTTTTCGCTCTCCGGCTAAAATCATAGAAGATATGTGAGATTTTATTGAAAAAAGGCCCTATTTTTGAGGTCCGAATCGAGTAAGGGCCGGGGTCAGAGATAATGTCCCAAAATTTCTGGTGTCAGATTTAGTGTTAGACTACAGCATAGAGTCGTTTTATGGGTATAAATGTGGTCATCGCATATTTTCGCTCTCCGGCTAAAATTATAGAAGATATATGAGATTTTATTGAAAAAGGGCACTATTATTGGGGTCCGAATCGAGTAAGGGCCGGGGTCAGAGGTAATGTCCCAAAATTTTCGGTGTCAGATTTCGTGTTAGACTACAGCATAGAGTCGTTTTATGGGTATTAATGTGGTCATCGCATATTTTCGCTCTCCGGCTAAAATTATAGAAGATATATGAGATTTAATTGAAAAAGGGCCCCATTTTTGAGGTCCGAATCGAGTAAGGGCCGGGGTCAGAGATAATGTCCCAAAATTTTCGGTGTCAGATTTTGTGTTAGAGTACAGCATAGAGTCGTTTTATGGGTATAAATGTAGTTATCGCATATTTTCGCTCTCTGGCTAAAATTATAGAAGATATATGAGATTTTATTGAAAAAGGTCCCCATTTTTGGGTTCCAAATCAAGTAAGGGCCGGGGTTAGAGATAATGTCCCAAAATTTTCGGTGTCAGATTTTGTGTTAGACTACAGCATAGAGTCGTTTTATGGGTATAAATGTGGTCATCGCATATTTTCGCTCTTCGGCTAAAATTATAGAAGATATATGAGATTTTATTGAAAAAGGTCCCCATTTTTGGGTTCCAAATCAAGTAAGGGCCGGGTTTAGAGATAATGTCCCAAAATTTTCGGTGTCAGATTTTGTGTTAGACTACAGCATAGAGTCGTTTTATGAGTATACATGTGGTCATCGCATATTTTCGCTCTCCGGCTAAAATTATAGAAGAGAAATGAGATTTTATTGAAAAAGGGCCCTATTTTTGGGGTCAGAATCGAGTAAGGGCCGGGGTCAGAGATAATGTCTCAAAATTTTTGGTGTCAGATTTTGTGTTAGACTACAGCATAGAGTCGTTTTATGGGTATAAATGTGGTCATTGCATATTTTCGCTCTCTGGCTAAAATCATAGAAGATATATGAGATTTTCTTGAAAAAAGGCCCTATTTTTGGGGTCCGAATCGAGTAAGGGCCAGGGTCAGAGATAATGTTCCAAAATTTTCAGTGTCAGATTTTTTTGTTAGACTACAGCATAGAGTCGTTTTATGGGTATAAATGTGGTCATTGCATATTTTCGCTCTCCGGCTAAAATTATAGAAGATATATGAGATTTTATTGAAAAAGGGCCCCATTTTTGAGGTCTGAATCGAGTAAGGGCCGGGGTCAGAGATAATGTCCCAAAATTTTTGGTGTCAGATTTTGTGTTAGACTATAGCATAGAGTCGTTTTATGGGTATAAAATTGGTCATCGCATATTTTCGCTCTCTGAATAAAATTATAGAAGATATATGAGATTTTATTGAAAAAGGGCCCATTTTTGAGGTCCGAATCGAGTAAGGGCCGGGGTCAGAGATAATGTCCCAAAATATTCGGTGTCAGATTTTGTGTTAGACTACAGCATAGAGTCGTTTTATGAGTATAAATGTGGTCATCGCATATTTTCGCTCTCCCGCTAAAATTATAGAAGATATATGAGATTTTATTGAAAAAGGGCCCCATTTTTGAGGTCCGAATCGAGTAAGGACCGGGGTTAGATATAATGTCCCAAAATTTTCGGTGTCAGATTTTGTGTTAGACTACAGCATAGAGTCGTTTTATGGGTATAAATGTTGTCAGCGCATATTTTCGCTCTCCGGCTAAAATCATAGAAGTTATATGAGATTTTATTGAAAAAGGGCCCTATTTGTGGGGTCCGAATCGAGTAAGGGCCGGGGTCAGAGATAATGTCCCAAAATTTTTGGTGTCAGATTTTGTATTAGACTACAGCATAGAGTCGTTTTATGGGTATAAATGTGGTCATCGCATATTTTCGCTGTCCGGCTAAAGTTATAGAAGATATATGAGATTTTATTGAAAAAAGGCCCTATTTTTGGGGTCCGAATCGAGTAAGGGCCAGGGTCAGAGATAATGTCCCAAAATTTTTGGTGTCAGATATTGTGTTAGACTACAGCATAGAGTCGTTTTATGGTTATAAATGTGTTCATCGCATATTTTCGCTCTCTGGCTAAAATTATAGAAGATATATGAGATTTTATTGAAAAAGGGCCCTATTTTTGTGGTCCGAATCGAGTAAGGGCCAGGGTCAGAGATAATGTCCCAAAATTTTTGGTGTCAGATTTTGTGTGAGACTACAGCATAGAGTCGTTTTATGGGTATAAATGTGGTCATCGCATATTTTCGCTCTCCGGCTAAAATTATAGAAGATATATGAGATTTTATTGAAAAAGGGCTCCAATTTTTGGGTCCGAATCGAGTAAGGGCCGGGGTCAGAGATAATGTCCCAAAATTTTCGGTGTCAGATTTTGTGTTGGACAACAGCATAGAGTCGTTTTATGGGTATAAATGTGGTCATCGCATATTTTCGCTCTCCGTCTAAAATTATAGAATATATATGAGATTTTAACGAAAAAAAGGCCCCATTTTTTTGGGGTCTGAATCAAGTAAGGGCCGGGGTCAGAGATAATGTCCCAAAATTTTCGATGTCAGATTTTGTGTTAGACTACAGCATAGAGTCGTTTTATGGGTATAAATGTGGTCATCGCATATTTTCGCTCTCCGGCTAAAATTATAGAAGATATATGAGATTTTATTGAATAAGGGCCCTATTTTTGGGTTCCAAATCGAGTAAGGGCCCAAATGTGGGTATAAATGTGGTCAGCGCATATTTTCGCTCTCTTGCTAAAATTATAGAAGATATACGAGATTATATTGAAAAAGGGCTCCATTTTTGGTGTCCGAATCGAGTAAGGGCCGGGGTCAGAGATAATGTCCCAAAGTTTTCGGTGTCAGATTTTGTGTTAGACTACAGCATAGAGTCGTTTTATGGGTATAAATGTGGTCATCGCATATTTTCGCTCTCCGGCTAAAATTATAGAAGATATATGAGATTTTTATTGAGAAAGGACCCTATTTTTGGGGTCCGAATCGAGTAAGGGCCGGGGTCAGAGATAATGTCCCAAAATTTTTGGTGTCAGATTTTGTGTTAGACTACAGCATAGAGTCGTTTTATGGGTATAAATGTGGTCATCGCATATTTTCGCTCTCCGGCTAAAATTATAGAATATATATGAGATTTTATTGGAAAAGGGCCCCATTTTTGGGGTCCGAATCGAGTAAGGGCCGGGGTCAGAGATAATGTCCCAAAATTTTCAGTGTCAGATTTTGTGTTAGACTACAGCATAGAGTAGTTTTATGGGTATAAATGTGGTCGTCGCATATTTTCGCTCTCCGGCTAAACTTATAGAAGATATATGAGATTTTATTGAAAAAGGGCCCCATTTTTGAGGTCCGAATCGAGTAAGGGCCGGGGTCAGAGATAATGTCCCAGAATTTTCGGTGTCAGATTTTGTATTAGATTACAGCATAGAGTCATTTTATGAGTATAAATGTGGTCATCACATATTTTCGCTCTCCGGCTAAAATTATAGAAGATATATGAGATTTTATTGAAAAAGGGCCCTATTTTTGGGGTCCAAATCGAGTAAGGGCCCAAATGTGGGTATAAATGTGGTCAGCGCATATTTTCGCTCTCTGGCTAAAATTATAGAAGATATACGAGATTATATTGAAAAAGGGCTCCATTTTTGGGGTCCGAATCGAGTAAGGGCCGGGGTCAGAGATAATGTCCCAAAGTTTTCGGTGTCAGATTTTGTGTTAGACTACAGCATAGAGTCGTTTTATGGGTATAAATGTGGTCATCGCATATTTTCGCTCTCCGTCTAAAATTATTGAATATATATGAGATTTTATTGAGAAAAAGGCCCCATTTTTGGTGTTCGAATCGAGTAAGGGCCGGGGTCAGAGATAATGTCCTAAAATTTTTGGTGTCAGATTTTGTGTTAGACTACAGCATAGAGTCATTTTATGGGTATAAATGTGGTCATTGCATATATTCGCTCTCTGGCTAAAATTATTGAAGATATATGAGATTTTATTGAAAAAAGGGCCCTATTTTTGGGGTCCGAATCGAGTAAGGGCCGGGGCCAGAGATAATGTCCCAAAATTTTAAGTGTTAGACTACAGCATAGAGTCGTTTTATGGGTATAAATGTGGTCATCGCATATTTTCGCTCTCCGGCTAAAATTATAGAAGATATTTGAGATTTTATTGAAAAAGGGCCCTATTTTTGGGGTCCGAATCGAGTAATGGCCGGGGTCAGAGATAATGTCCCAAAATTTTTGGTGTCAGATTTTGTGTTAGACTACAGCATAGAGTCGTTTTATGGGTATAAATGTGGTCATTGCATGTTTTCGCTCTCCGGCTAAAATCATAGAAGATATGTGAGATTTTATTGAAAAAAGGCCCTATTTTTGAGGTCCGAATCGAGTAAGGGCCGGGGTCAGAGATAATGTCCCAAAATTTCTGGTGTCAGATTTAGTGTTAGACTACAGCATAGAGTCGTTTTATGGGTATAAATGTGGTCATCGCATATTTTCGCTCTCCGGCTAAAATTATAGAAGATATATGAGATTTTATTGAAAAAGGGCACTATTATTGGGGTCCGAATCGAGTAAGGGCCGGGGTCAGAGGTAATGTCCCAAAATTTTCGGTGTCAGATTTCGTGTTAGACTACAGCATAGAGTCGTTTTATGGGTATTAATGTGGTCATCGCATATTTTCGCTCTCCGGCTAAAATTATAGAAGATATATGAGATTTTATTGAAAAAGGTCCCCATTTTTGGGTTCCAAATCAAGTAAGGGCCGGGGTTAGAGATAATGTCCCAAAATTTTCGGTGTCAGATTTTGTGTTAGACTACAGCATAGAGTCGTTTTATGGGTATAAATGTGGTCATCGCATATTTTCGCTCTTCGGCTAAAATTATAGAAGATATATGAGATTTTATTGAAAAAGGTCCCCATTTTTGGGTTCCAAATCAAGTAAGGGCCGGGTTTAGAGATAATGTCCCAAAATTTTCGGTGTCAGATTTTGTGTTAGACTACAGCATAGAGTCGTTTTATGAGTATACATGTGGTCATCGCATATTTTCGCTCTCCGGCTAAAATTATAGAAGAGAAATGAGATTTTATTGAAAAAGGGCCCTATTTTTGGGGTCAGAATCGAGTAAGGGCTGGGGTCAGAGATAATGTCTCAAAATTTTTGGTGTCAGATTTTGTGTTAGACTACAGCATAGAGTCGTTTTATGGGTATAAATGTGGTCATTGCATATTTTCGCTCTCTGGCTAAAATCATAGAAGATATATGAGATTTTCTTGAAAAAAGGCCCTATTTTTGGGGTCCGAATCGAGTAAGGGCCAGGGTCAGAGATAATGTTCCAAAATTTTCAGTGTCAGATTTTTTTGTTAGACTACAGCATAGAGTCGTTTTATGGGTATAAATGTGGTCATTGCATATTTTCGCTCTCCGGCTAAAATTATAGAAGATATATGAGATTTTATTGAAAAAGGGCCCCATTTTTGAGGTCTGAATTGAGTAAGGGCCGGGGGTCAGAGATAATGTCCCAAAATTTTCGGTGTCAGATTTTGTGTTAGAGTACAGCATAGAGTCGTTTTATGGGTATAAATGTGGTCATCGCATATTTTCGCTCTCCGGCTAAAATTATAGAAGATATATGAGATTTTTATTGAAAAAGAGCCCTATTTTTGGGGTCCGAATCGAGTAAGGGCCGGGGTCAGAGATAATGTCCCAAAATTTTCGGTGTCAGATTTTGTGTAAGACTACAGCATAGAGTCGTTTTATGGGTATAAATGTGGTCATCGCATATTTCGCTCTCTGAATAAAATTATAGAAGATATATGAGATTTTATTGAAAAAGGTCCCTATTTTTGGGGTCCGAATCGAGTAAGGGCCGGAGTCAGAGATAATGTCCCAAAATTTTCGGTGTCAGATTTTGTGTTAGACTACAGCATAGAGTCGTTTTATGTGTATAAATGTGGTCATCGCATAGTTTCGGTCTCCGGCTAAAATCATAGAAGATATATGAGATTGAAAAAGGGCCCTTTTTTCGGGGTCCGAATCGAGTAAGGGCCGGGGTCAGAGATAATGTCCCAAAATTTTCGGTGTCAGATTTTGTATTAGACTACAGCATAGAGTCGTTTTATGGGTATAAATGTGGTCATTGCATATTTTCGCTCTCCGGCTAAAATTAAAGAAGATATATGAGATTTTATTGAAAAAGGGCCCTATTTTTGGGGTCTGAATCAAGTAAGGGCTGGGGTCAGAGATAATGTTCGAAAATTTCTGGTGTCAGATTTTGTGTTAGAATACAGCATAGGGTCGTTTTATGGGTATAAATGTGGTCATCGCATATTTTCGCTCTCCGGCTAAAATTATAGAAGATATTTGAGATTTTATTGAAAAAAGGGGTTCATTTTTGGGGTCCGAATCGAGTAAGGGCCAAGGTCAGAGATAATGTCCCAAAATTTTCAGTGTCAGATTTTGTGTTAGACTACAGCATAGAGTCGTTTTATGGGTATAAATGTGGTTATCGCATATTTTCGCTCTCCGGCTAAAATTAAAGAAGATATATGAGATTTTATTGAAAAAGGGCCCTATTTTTGGGGTCTGAATCAAGTAAGGGCCGGGGTCAGAGATAATGTCCCAAAATTTTCGGTGTCAGATTTTGTGTTAGACTACAGCATAGAGTCGTTTTATGGGTATAAATGTGGTCATCGCATATTTTCGCTCTCTGAATAAAATTATAGAAGATATATGAGATTTTATTGAAAAAGGTCCCTATTTTTGGGGTCCGAATCGAGTAAGGGCTGGAGTCAGAGATAATGTCCCAAAATTTTCGGTGTCAGATTTTGTGTTAGACTACAGCATAGAGTCGTTTTATGTGTATAAATGTGGTCATCGCATATTTTCGGTCTCCGGCTAAAATCATAGAAGATATATGAGATTGAAAAAGGGCCCTATTTTCGGGGTCCGAATCGAGTAAGGGCCGGGGTCAGAGATAATGTCCCAAAATTTTCGGTGTCAGATTTTGTATTAGACTACAGCATAGAGTCGTTTTATGGGTATAAATGTGGTCATTGCATATTTTCGCTCTCCGGCTAAAATTCAAGAAGATATATGAGATTTTATTGAAAAACAGCCCTATTTTTGGGGTCTGAATCAAGTAAGGGCTGGGGTCAGAGATAATGTCCGAAAATTTCTGGTGTCAGATTTTGTGTTAGAATACAGCATAGAGTCGTTTTATGGGTATAAATGTGGCCATCGCATATTTTCGCTCTCCGGCTAAAATTATAGAAGATATATGAGATTTAATTGAAAAAAGGCCCTATTTTTGGGGTCCGAATCGAGTAAGGGCCAGGGTTAGAGATAATGTTCCAAAATTTTCAGTGTCAGATTTTGGGTTAGACTACTGCATAGAGTCGTTTTATGGGTATAAATGTGGTTATCGCATATTTTCGCTCTCCGGGTAAAATCATAGAAGATATGTGAGATTTTAATGAAAAAGGGCCCTATTTTTGGGGTCCGAATTGAGTAAGGGCAGGGGTTAGAGATAATGTCCCAAAATTTTCGGTGTCAGATTTTGTGTTAGACTACAGCATAGAGTCGTTTTATGGGTATAAATGTTGTCAGCGCATATTTTTGCTCTCCGGCTAAAATCATAGAAGTTATATGAGATTTTATTGAAAAAGGGCCCTATTTTTGGGGTCCGAATCGAGTAAGGGCCAGGGTCAGAGATAATGTCCCAAAATTTTTGGTGTCAGATTTAGTGTTAGACTACAGCATAGAGTCGTTTTATGGGTATAAATGTGGTCATCGCATATTTTCGCTCTCCGGCTAAAATTATAGAAGATATATGAGATTTTATTGAAAAAGGGCTCCATTTTTGGGGTCCGAATCGAGTAAGGGCCGGGGTCAGAGATAATGTCCCAAAATTTTCGGTGTCAGATTTTGTGTTGGACAACAGTATAGAGTCGTTTTATGGGTATAAATGTGGTCATCGCATATTTTCGCTCTTCGTCTAAAATTATAGAATATATATGAGATTTAAATGAAAAAAAGGCCCCATTTTTTTGGGGTCTGAATCAAGTAAGGGCCGGGGTCAGATATAATGTCCCAAAATTTTCGGTGTCAGATTTTGTGTTAGACTACAGCATAGAGTCGTTTTATGGGTATAAATGTGGTCATCGCATATTTTCGCTCTCCGGCTAAAATTATAGAAGATATATGAGATTTTTATTGAGAAAGGGCCCTATTTTTGGGGTCCGAATCGAGTAAGGGCCGGGGTCAGAGATAATGTCCCAAAATTTTTGGTGTCAGATTTTGTGTTAGACTACAGTATAGAGTCGTTTTATGGGTATAAATGTGGTCATCGCATATTTTCGCTCTCCGGCTAAAATTATAGAATATATATGAGATTTTATTGGAAAAGGGTCCCATTTTTGGGGTCCGAATCGAGTAAGGGCCGGGGTCAGAGATAATGTCCCAAAGTTTTCAGTGTCAGATTTTGTGTTAGACTACAGCATAGATTCGTTTTATGGGTATAAATGTGGTCATTGCATATTTTCGCTCTCCGGCTAAAATTATAGAAGATATATGAGATTTTATTGAAAAAGGGCCCTATTTTTGGGGTCCGAATCGAGTAAGGGCCGGGGTTAGAGATAATGTCCCAGAATTTTCGGTGTCAGATTTTGTATTAGATTACAGCATAGAGTCATTTTATGAGTATAAATGTGGTCATCACATATTTTCGCTCTCCGGCTAAAATTATAGAAGATATATGAGATTTTATTGAAAAAGGGCCCTATTTTTGGGGTCCAAATCGAGTAAGGGCCCATATGTGGGTATAAATGTGGTCAGCGCATATTTTCGCTCTCTGGCTAAAATTATAGAAGATATACGAGATTATATTGAAAAAGGGCTCCATTTTTGGGGTCCGAATCGAGTAAGGGCCGGGGTCAGAGATAATGTCCCAAAGTTTTCGGTGTCAGATTTTGTGTTAGACTACAGCATAGAGTCGTTTTATGGGTACAGATGTGGTCATCGCATATTTTCGCTCTCCGTCTAAAATTATTGAATATATATGAGATTTTATTGAGAAAAAGGCCCCATTTTTGGTGTTCGAATCGAGTAAGGGCCGGGGTCAGAGATAATGTCCTAAAATTTTTGGTGTCAGATTTTGTGTTAGACTACAGCATAGAGTCATTTTATGGGTATAAATGTGGTCATTGCATATATTCGCTCTCCGGCTAAAATTATTGAAGATATATGAGATTTTATTGAAAAAGGGGCCTATTTTTATGGTCCGAATCGAGTAAGGGCCGGGGCCAGAGATAATGTCCCAAAATTTTAAGTGTTAGACTACAGCATAGAGTCGTTTTATGGGTATAAATGTGGTCATCGCATATTTTCGCTCTCCGGCTAAAATTATAGAAGAGAAATGAGATTTTATTGAAAAAGGGCCCTATTTTTGGGGTTCGAATCGAGTAAGGGCCGGGGTCAGAGATAATGTCCCAAAATTTTTGGTGTCAGATTTTGTGTTAGACTACAGCATAGAGTCGTTTTATGGGTATAAATGTGGTCATTGCATATTTTCGCTCTCCGGCCAAAATCATAGAAGATATATGAGATTTTATTGAAAAAAGGCCCTATTTTTGGGGTCCGAATCGAGTAAGGGCCGGGGTCAGAGATAATGTCCCAAAATTTTCGGTGTTAGATTTTTTTGTTAGACTACAGCATAGAGTCATTTTATGGGTATAAATGTGGTCATCGCATATTTTCGCTCTCCGGCTAAAATTATAGAAGATATATGAGATTTTATTGAAAAAGGGCACTATTATTGGGGTCCGAATCGAGTAAGGGCCGGGGTCAGAGATAATGTCCCAAAATTTTCGGTGTCAGATTTTGTGTTAGACTACAGCATAGAGTCGTTTTATGGGTATTAATGTGGTCATCGCATATTTTCGCTCTCCGGCTAAAATTATAGAAGATATATGAGATTTAATTGAAAAAGGGCCCCATTTTTGGTGTCCGAATCGAGTAAGGGCCGGGGTCAGAGATAATGTCCCAAAATTTTCGGTGTCAGATTTTGTGTTAGAGTAGAGCATAGAGTCGTTTTATGGGTATAAATGTAGTTATCGCATATTTTCGCTCTCTGGCTAAAATTATAGAAGATATATGAGATTTTATTGAAAAAGGTCCCCATTTTTGGGTTCCGAATCAAGTAAGGGCCGGGGTTAGAGATAATGTCCCAAAATTTTCGGTGTCAGATTTTGTGTTAGACTACAGCATAGAGTCGTTTTATGGGTATAAATGTGGTCATCGCATATTTTCGCTCTTCGGCTAAAATTATAGAAGATATATGAGATTTTATTGAAAAAGGGCCCTATTTTTGGGGTCCGAATCGAGTAAGGGCCGGGGTCAGAGGTAATGTCCCAAAATTTTCGGTGTCAGATTTTGTGTTAGACTACAGCATAGAGTCGTTTTATGGGTATAAATGTGGTCATCGCATATTTCCGCTCTCCGGCTAAAATTATAGAAGATATATGAGATTTTATTGAAAAAGGGCCCGATTTTTGGGGTCTGAATCAAGTAAGGGCCGGGGTCAGGGATAATGTCCCAAAATTTTCGGTGTCAGATTTTGTGTTAGACTACAGCATAGAGTCGTTTTATGGGTATAAATGTGGTCATCGCATATTTTTGCTCTCCGGCTAAAATTATAGACGATATATGAGATTTTATTGAAAAAGGGCCCTATTTTTGGGGTCCGAATCGAGTAAGGGCCGGGGTTAGAGATAATGTCCCAAAATTTTCGGTGTCAGATTTTGTGTTAGACTACAGCATAGAGTCGTTTTATGGGTATTAATGTGGTCTTCACATATTTTCGCTCTCCGGCTAAAATTATAGAAGATATATGAGATTTTATTGAAAAAGGGCCCTATTTTTGGGGTCCGAATCGAGTAAGGGCCGGGGTCAGAGATAATGTCCCAAAATTTTCGGTGTCAGATTTTGTGTTAGACTACAGCATAGAGTCGTTTTATGGGTATAAATGTGGTCATCGCACATTTTCGCTCTCCGGCTAAAATTTTAGAAGATATATAAGATTTATTGAAAAAGGGCCCTATTTTTGGGGTCCGAATCGAGCAAGGGCCGGGGTTAGAGATAATGTCCCAAAATTTTCGGTGTCAGATTTCGTGTTAGACTGCAGCATAGAGTCGTTTTATGGGTATAAATGTGGTCATCGCATATTTTCGCTCTCCGGCTAAAATGATAGAAGATATATGAGATTTTTTTGAAAAAGGGCCCTATTTTTGGGGTCCGAATCGAGTAAGGGCCGGGGTCAGAGATAATGTCCCAAAATTTTCATTGTCAGATTTTGTGTTAGACTACAGCATAGATTCGTTTTATGGGTATAAATGTGGTCATCGCATATTTTCGCTCTCCGGCTAAAATTATAGAAGATATATGAGATTTCATTGAAAAAGGGCCCTATTTTTGGGGTCCGAATCGAGTAAGGGCCGGGGTCAGAGATAATGTCCCAAAATTTTCGGTGTCAGATTTTGTGTTAGACTCCAGCATAGAGTCGTTTTATGGGTATAAATGTGGTCATCGCATATTTTCGCTCTCCGGCTAAAATTATTGAAGATATATGAGATTTTATTGAAAAAGGGCCCTTTTTTGGGGTCCGAATCGAGTAAGGGCCGGGGTCAGAGATAATGTCCCAAAATTTTCGGTGTCAGATTTCGTGTTAGACTACAGCATAGAGTCGTTTTATGGGTATAAATGTGGTCATCGCATATTTTCGCTCTCCGGCTAAAATGATAGAAGATATATGAGATTTTTTTGAAAAAGGGCCCTATTTTTGGGGTCCGAATCGAGTAAGGGCCGGGGTCAGAGATAATGTCCCAAAATTTTTGGTGTCAGATTTTGTGTTAGACTGCAGCATAGATTCGTTTTATGGGTATATATGTGGTCATCGCATAATTTCGCTGTCCGACTAAAATTCTTGAAGATATATGAAACTTTTTTTGAAAAAGGGCCCTTTTTTTGGGGTCCGAATCTAGTAAGGGCCGGGGTCAGAGAAAATGTCCCAAAATTTTCCGTGTCAGATTTTGTTTTAGACTGCAGCATAGATTCGTTTTATGATTATAGATGTGGTCATTGCATATTTTCGCTGTCCGAAAAATTATAGAAGATATATGAGATTTTCTTGAAAAAAGGCCCTATTTTTTGGGTCCGAATCTAGTAAGAGCCGGGGTCGGAGATAATGTCCCAAAATTTTCGGTGTCAGATTTTTTGTTAGACTGCAGCATAGATTCGCTTTATGAGTAGGCCTATATATGTGGTTATTGAATATTTTCGCTGTCCGACAAAAATTCTAGAAGATATATGAGATTTTCTTGAAAAAAGGCCCTATGTTTGGGGTCCAAATCTAGTAAGGGCCGAGGTCTGAGAACATGTCCCAAAATTTTTGGTGTCAGATTTTGTATTAGACTGCAGCATAGATTTGTTTTATGGGTATATATGTGGTCATCGCATAATTTTGCTGTCCGACTAAAATTCTTGAAGATTTATGTGATTTTCTTGAAAAAAAGGCCCTATTTTTGGGGTCCGAATCTAGTAAGGGCCGGGGTCAGAGAAAATGTCCCAAAATTTTTGGTGTCAGATTTTGTGTTAGACTGCACTGTAGATTCGTTTTATGATTATAGATGTGGTCATCGCATATTTTCGCTGTCTGAAAAATTATAGAAGATATATGAGATTTTCTTGAAAAAAGGCCCTATTTTTTGGGTCCGAATCTAGTAAGAGCCGGGATCGGAGATAATGTCCCAAAATTTTCGGTGTCAGATTTTTTGTTAGACTGCAGCATAGATTCGTTTTATGAGTAGGCCTATATATGTGGTTATCGAATATTTTGATGTCCGACTAAAATTATAGAAGATATATGAGATTTTCTTGAGAAAAGCCCCTATTTTTGGGGTCCGAATCTACTAGGGGCCGGGGTCAGAGAAAATGTCCCAAAATTTTCGGTGTCAGAATTTTTGTTAGACTGCAGCATAGATTCGTTTTATGGGTATATATGAGGTCATCGCATATTTTTGCTGTCCGACTAAAATTCTAGAAGATATATGAGATTTTCTTGATAAAAAGGTCCCTATTTTTGGGGTCCGAATCTAGTAAGGTCCGGGTTCAGGGAAAATGTCCCAAAATTTTTGGTGTCAGATTTTGTGTTTGACTGCAGCATAGATTCGTTTAATGGGTATATATGTAGTCATTGCATATTTTGCTGTCCGACTAAAACTATAGAAGGTATATGAGATTTTCTTGATAAAAGGCCCTATTTTTGGGGTCCGAATCTAGTAAGGGCCGGGGTCAGAGAAAATGTCCCAAAATTTTCGGTGTCAGATTTCGCATAAGACTGCACTGTAGATCCGTTTTATGGGTATATATGTGGTCATCGCATATTTTCGCTGTCCGACTAAAATTATAGAAAATATGAGATTTTATTGAAAAAGGACCTATTTTTTGGGTCCGAATCTATTAAGGGCCGGGATCAGAGAAAATATCCCAAAATTTTCGGTGTCAGATTTTGTGTTAGACTGCAGCATAGATTCGTTTTATGGGTATATATGTGGTCGTCGCATATGTTCGCTGTCCAACTAAAATTATAGACGATATATGAAATTTTCTTGAAAAAACGCCCTATTTTTTCGGTCCGATCTAGTAAGGGCCGGGGTCAGAGAAAATGTCCCAAAATTTTCGGTGTCAGATTTTGTGATAGACTGCAGCATAGATTCGTTTTATGGGTATATATGTGGTCATCGTATATTTTCGCTGTCCGACTAAAATTATAGAAGATATGAGATTTTCTTGAAAAAACGCCCTATTTTTTCGGTCCGATCTAGTAAGGGCCGGGGTCAGAGAAAATGTCCCAAAATTTTCGGTGTCAGATTTTTTGTTAGACTGCAGCATAGATTCGTTTTATGAGTATATATGTGGTCGTCGCATATGTTCGCTGTCCTACTAAAATTATAGAAGATATATGAAATTTCCTTAAAAAAAGGCCCTATTTTTTCGGTCCGAATCTAGTAAGGGCCGGGGTCAGAGAAAATGTCTCAAAATTTTCGGTGTCAGATTTTGTGATAGACTGCAGCATAGATTCGTTTTATGGGTATATATATGTGGTCATCGTATATTTTTGATGTCCGACTAAGATTATAGAAGATATGAGATTTTCTTGAAAAAAAGACCCTATTTTTTGGGTCCGAATCTAATAAGGGCCAGGGTCAGAGAAAATGTCCCAAAATTTTCGGTGTCAGATTTTTTGTTAGACTGCAGCATAGATTTGTATTATGAGTATATGTGGTTATCGCATATTATCGCTGTCCGACTAAAATTCTAGAAGATATATGAGATTTTATTGAAAAAAGGCCCTATTTTTGAGGTCCAAATCTAGTAAGGGCCGGGGTCAGTCAGAGAAAATGTCTCAAAATTTTCGGTGTCAGATTTTTTGTTAGACTGCAGCATAGAGTCGTTTTATGGGTATATATGTGGTCATCGCATATTTTTGCTTTCCAACTAAAATTGTAGAAGATATATGAGATTTTCTTGAAAAAAGGCCCTATTTTTGGGGTCCGAATCTAGTAAGGGCCGGGGTCAGAGAAAATGTCTCAAAATGTTCGGTGTCAGATTTTGTGATAGACTGCAGCATAGATTCGTTTTATGGGTATATATGTGGTCATCGTATATTTTCGCTGTCCGACTAAGATTATAGAAGATATGAGATTTTCTTGAAAAAAAGACCCTATTTTTTGGGTCCGAATCTAATAAGGGCCAGGGTCAGAGAAAATGTCCCAAAATTTTCGGTGTCAGATTTTTTGTTAGACTGCAGCATAGATTTGTTTTATGAGTATATGTGGTTATCGCATATTATCGCTGTCCGACTAAAATTCTAGAAGATATATGAGATTTTATTGAAAAAGGCCCTATTTTTGAGGTCCAAATCTAGTAAGGGCCGGGGTCAGTCAGAGAAAATGTCTCAAAATTTTCGGTGTCAGATTTTGTGTTAGACTGCAGCATAGATTCGTTTAATGGGTATATATGTGGTCATCGCATATTTTCGCTGTCCGACTATAATTCTAGAAGATATATGAGATTACCTTAAAAAAAGGCCCTATTTTTGTGGTCCGAATCTAGTTAGGGCCGGGGTCAGAGAAAATGTCCCAAAATTTTTGGTGTCGGATTTTATGTTAGACTGCAGTATAGATTCTTTTATGGGTATATATGTGGTCATCGCATATTTTCGTTGCCCTACTAAAATTCTAGAAGATATGTGAGATTTTCTTGAAAAAGGCCCTATTTTTGGGTCTGAATCTAGTAAGGGCCGGGGTCAGAGAAAATGTCCCAAAAATTTTGGTGTCAGATTTTGTGTTAGACGGCAAGGCCGTAGCATGGATTTCGTGCGACTATGCTCTTGTTGCTGAGCGGTCGCACTTACAGCTACGCTCTAGGGGCTGAGCAGCTGCAGGAGCTCCTCTTGGAGGGTTGCTCTTTCTAGGTCAGCTTGCTGATCCAACGACTCTAAGGGGCGCCTTCATCAGTTCTTTTTGTCTCAGCTACGAAGTTTTCACCTCTCTCGTTCGCAAGAGAGGACGCTCCTAGAGACTCATCTTCGGAGGACTCCCCCCTGCTGTTGTTGCTGATGTTGCTGAAGGCTCAGTTCCCCTCTCCGAACATCCTTCGAGGGGGCAGCTGAGTCCAACGGTCTCTCCTGCGAATTTACTAACAGAGACTCCTCTTTGGAGGACTGATGATGGTGCTCCTGTCCGTGGTCGTCTTCATCTTCAGCCCCGCAGAGGATCCTCCTCGACGAGAACAGACCGTTGCAGATCGTTTGCGATATCCGACACCTGCCAGACCTTCTTGTCTTCCATCTCCGTTCCTGGACGCATATGTGCAGTGGGCGCCACTCCACCCCGTTTTCCAATGAGCACCGGTCCCTTCGGGGTAAAGGGCTTATCTCACAATGTGAGTAAGTTCCTTAGTGCCAGGTTTTTACCTGTGCACCCTCGCTCTCCTGCGCGCTCGCGCGCAGTAGTTCGCAAACGCTCTCCTGCTGTGGACCAGACTTCTGCTGAATCAACACTCCAGCGATCTCCTATAGCTGAGTCTCGCCGTAGATCTCCTGATCGTCAGCGCGCCCTTTCTGATGTGCGCAATGCGCGCCAACGTTCGTCCTCGCGCCCACTATCTCCGGATCTTGGCGCAGGCAAGGAGATTATTTCTTCGCTGAACTCCCACGTTTGCCTGCTCGCCAGCGCACATCTGCTCGCCCTCTCCTGATGTGCACAATGCGTGCCAACGTTCGCCCTCGCGCCCATGATCTCCGGATCTGGGCACAAGCAAGGAGATTATTCCTTCGCCTCCACGCCGACGATCTCCTGCGCACCCTCAGAGCTTACCATTCCGGTGCGCACTTCCAGACTTTAACGAGTCTCCTCTGCCCGCCCATGAGCGTTTGCTCTTGTGTGCAACCTCACTATTTGGTTCTGCACCCTCGCTGATATCTTCTGGCCGCGCAACTGCGCGCCAACGATCTTCCCGGTTCGTGCCTTGTCGCGCGCAGTCCAAGAGGTTCCTACGCTAGCGCACAGGCGCTCACAGGTTCCTCTGGACTCGCAGCGCCCTTCTGGAATTTCGCGCAAAGTGCGCCCAGCGCTCACACACTCGCCAACGCGCCAGCACGCTTCCACATCACAGCGCTCCGCCCAGGAGGCGCCTAAGCTAGCGCACAGGCGCTCACAGGCACCCCAGGGCTCTCCTTGCGCGCCAGCGATCTGCAAAGCGCCCGCGTAAGTCTTCGCCTGCGCACAAGCGTTTTTCAAAGTGCCAACGCGCCCACTCTTCATTTCGCCGTAGGTCTCCAACGCGCCCAAACGTTAACTCTCCTGTACGTGATCGGTCGCTACGTGCTATCGCTCGCGAACACGCTATCGCTCGCCAGCGCGCCATCGCTCGCCAGCGCGCCATCGCTCGCCAGCGCGCCATCGCGCCATCGCTCGCCAGCGCGCCATCGCTCGCCAGCGCGCCATCGCTCGCCAGCGCGCCATCGCTCGCCAGCGCGCCATCGCTCGCCAGCGCGCCATCGCTCGCCAGCGCGCCATCGCTCGCCAACGCGCCATCGCTTGCCAACTCGCCATCGCTCGCTAACGCGTTATCGCTTGCCAACGCTCGCCAACGCGCCATCGCTTGCCAACGCACCAACGCGCCATCGCTCGCCAAACGCGACATCGCCCGCCAATGCGCCATCGCTCACCAACGCGCCATCGCTCGCCAACGCACCATCGCCCGCCAACGAGCCATCGCCCGCTTACGCGCCATCAATCTCCCGGACGCCAGCGCTCGCCCTTACAACTGCGCGCCCGCGTGCATGCGCACCCACGTTCGCCCGCGCGTGAACCAACGTTTTTACCATTGCTCTAGCGCTAGAGCGATTTTGTCCGCGATTCCCGTCGGGTTTCGCAACACGGGCAACCTGGCGAGTCTTCTGGAGTGCGTACTTCCAGATCATCGTCGTTACGATCTCCACCCCGTAAACGCAGAGCAGTGCACGTGCAGGAGCAGGAAGAAGCTTCATAGAGGTCTGCGCAACATTCTTCTCCTTCTTTTCAGGCAGGCCCCATCATTTCTACTCCTCAGGATCACTCGATCCCCTTCCCCCCAGTGGGAGTCGCTGACACTGCGGCTGTCAGCCGTCAGCAGAGGAGGTACTTTGAGATTATGGGGGAGCCTGGTTTAGGTGTGCCTCCACCATTCCATGGAAGGGCTTTCCAGGAAAATTTCTCTCGAGAAACTCTCCGCCCGGCAGGTGACATTCTCGGCTTCGGAGATCTTGAGCCAGGTGAAGGCCGCAAAGTGCGCCATACAGACCACTTCGTTGCTGGTCATCTGGCTTGGATCTCTGGACATCCTGTTGCGATCCGAGGACTTGTCCAAGGAGAGCACCAGGAAGACCATGGGAACTTTCCTCCTCTCGGGCACGAGCTCCATCGATTTCCGGCTCACCAAGTTTCGAACTTGTGGGCAAACTCGATGTTGAAGCATTGAGATGCAGTAACCGAGAGGTTCCACTCGAAAGTCCCAACCGTGGATGTCGGCAAGCTCAGACACTCTTCCATCCTTGGAAAGAGCTTGTTTGAGTCCAAGGACGTGGGATGGACAGCTGAGAGGTAGAGGAAATCGAATCACGATTCGCACCTCCAAAAGGCGCTTACATCCAGATCCTACAAGCCTCCAGCGCCTCAACAACAACAGCTTCATCAGCCTAGGACATCGGATCCGGCTCCGGCGGCAAAGACAAAGGTGTCTAAACAGCAGCCCCCTCCTGTCAGAGACAAGAAGGACGGGAAGTCCTCCTGGGGAGGCAATAATCCATGAGGGAGCGGCCGAGGACGCAAGCGCTAGGATTGGCAACCCCCCTGCCCCCGAGTGGGGGGATGCCTAAAGTTGCGCGTTCAGGTGGCAGCAACTCGGGGCCGATTCCTGCACGATCTCCGTGATCAGCCAGGATATCGCGTCCCGTTCATAACATCTCTACCTCCCCTGAGAGCGAATCCAGTGTTGCTAAGCTCCTATGCCATGGGATCGGCAAAGGAGCTAGCCCTTCGGGCAGAATCCAAAACCATGCTCTAGAAAGATGCTCTCCATAAGGTCATCGACGGCTCCCCCCGGCTTCTTCAGAATGTTCACACTGATTTCTTCGTGGCCACACAGGATCGGCATCCGTCCCCTTCGCTAGCGGGATGACTGGCTAACCCCGGCAGTCTCGGAATCGACCCTTCTTTGACACCGAGACAAGCCTCTGGGACTTTGCCAAGATCTAGGGATCATGGCAAATCTGAAGAAGTCTTCTCTGCTTCCATCCCAACAACTGGGATATTTAGGCATGATATTAGACACCAATCTTCCAAAGCCTTCCCATCAGATGACAGGATAGCAAGGCTGAGGAGAGTCGCAGAACCTTTCCTCAGACGAGGAGAGCTTCCAGCCCAATCTTGGTTATGTCTCCTAGGTCACCTTTCCTCCCTGACCTGTCTAGTTCCAAACGGCCGCTTCAGGATGAGATCCTTGCAATGGCGGCTCAAGTCCCGGTGGAACCAAGGCAACGATTCCCTAGACACTCTGGTCCCTCTGGGACCTGCGGGAACCTTTGAAAGGGAGTGGATCTTCTCGTCCTTCACCCGCATTTGATGCTGTTCTCGGATGCGTCAAAAGAAGGGGGGTGGGGGTGGACCCACGTTTTGAACCAAAGGATCTCAGGCCTATGGTCAGAATCAGAAGGTACCTCCACATCAATCTGCTAGGAATGAAGGCCGTATATCTGGGCCTTAAACAGTTCCAACAATCCCTGGCAGGTCACTCCGTTGAGCGACAACACCGCGGTAGTGGCTTATTTCAACAAGCAGAGAGGTACCTTTTCATAACAGCTTTCCCATCTTACAGTAGAGATACTGAGATGAACCGATTCCACTCAATACCACTATCGGCTCGCTTCATTCCGGGCAAAGGAATGTGCTCTCCATCAGTCTGAGCAGAGCCTCGCAGATAGTGAGTACCGAGTGGTCTTTGGACCCTCTAGTAGCCAACAAAGTCATGACTGTGGATCTGTTCGCGACAGCCTTGAACTTCAAGCTGCCACTGTACTACTCCCCAGTCCCGGACCCCAAGGCACTCTGGCAAGATGCCTTCCTGCAACGGTGGGACAACATCGACGTCTACGCCTGAAAACTTTAAATCATTCATTCATTATCGGTCAACCTGTCAATGACTCTGATAGCTCCACTACGGCATCATGCAGTGGTTCCCTGACCTTCTGCATCCCCTGACGGAACTCCCGAGAGAGCTTCCCCCACGACACGAGCTACTCAAGCAACCACACTGCAACATCTACCACAAAGCTGTAGCATCACTTCGGCTACACGCCTGGAGACTATCCAGCATCCCCTCACAGAAAGAGGCGTTTCGCAACAAGTTGCGGAGCGGATGTCTCGACACCTGCGAAAGTCATCCGCAGGGGTCTACCAGGCAAAGTGGAGAGTCTTCTGTGGATGGGTGTCGTGGAAGAGGTATCTCTCCCCTTGATTCCACTATTCCAGCAATAGCGGAATTATTGTATACCTGCGGGAGGAAATGCGCCTTTCGCTCTCGGCGGTGAAAGCCTATCGCTCAGCCTTAAGCCTGGTCCTGCAGGCTGAAAGGATAGACATTTCCTCCTCGCTGGATCTTTCTTCGCTCATACGAAGCTACGAACTTACCTGCCCCCAGTCGGAAGTGAGACCTCCTCCATGGAACATGGTTCGGGTTCTCAGGGCTCTCAAGAGACCTCCTTGCGAACCATCACGCCAGGCTTCTGATCGTCACCTGACTTGGAAGACGGTACTCCTCGCTCTGGCCTCGGCCAAGCGAGCCAGCAAACTTCATGGTCTCTCGTACAATGCCGCCCATTTAAGAGGAGAGGGGGAGGTACCGTTCAGGTTCGTCCCTGAGTTGGCTACCAGACTCAAAATCTTGGAGCCCGGACCCTCGGTTCGACTCCTTCAGGATTTCGAGTCTCCGTTCTGTAACAGATGACCCAGACCATCTCCTACTATGCCCAGTAAGGAGTTGGAGGTGTTATCTTAAAGAACAGCAGCAGTTAGTCCTCACGTGCAAGCCCTGTTTGGGAGCACAGGAAGGACGGAGAGGAGGGTCACCAAGAATACCTTTTCAGCCTGGATTCGAAGGGTCATCCATCACGCCCTGAATCCAGACCCTCCTCTGTCACGTCGTCTTAGGGCACATGACGTCAGAGGCATCGCAACGTCCATGGCCTTCAAGAGGAACTACTCTGTGACGCAGGTGTTACAAACTGGAGTCTGGAAGCGTCAAACGACCTTCACAGCCCACTACCTGCAGGACGTGACCCACAGGAGCTTTTATATGTTTTCTATCGGTCCTGTGGTGGCTACACAGCAGCTGGTCTAACCTTAGGCTCCTTAATGGACAGGTAGCAGAAGGTTGAGGGCATTGTTACCCGGTTTTAGACTGCATGAATGAAAGAAGTATGTCTGGCCCTTACTTCTTTCTTCATCCTCCCCTCTCTTGGGGAAAGCAGCATCCTGGGTTCTCTGCACAGCTGACCTCAAACCTCTGCAGGTAAACCATGCTTCCTTGTGTTCCTAGTATTAAGATGATACTGTCACGTCCCCCATACCCTTACTAGGTGGTATTGGGAACGTCCTAGCCTAGAATTCCATCTAAGGGACCTCAGGTCAACTTCCTAGGACAAGTCACACTTCATCCCTCCACACACGAGCTTATGTAGGACGCACGTTCCTTGCGGAGCAAGGAACTAGCGAGGTACAGGGACTCTTTTTCTCGAGTGCTGCTCACTCGGATTTTCAGCCCCCGGGCAAAGCCAAAGCCAGTAAGGCTGGGACTTTCCACCCTTTTCCTAAGGGGTAAGTCACCCAATATAAAAAGCGGGGTTTGTATTTCGGTTATGGAACAAATGACAAATTCGGAGATAATTTGTATTTTTCCTAACCATACAAACCTTATCTATTTACACATATTTGCCCGCCAGCCCTGTCCCCCAAGGCAAGTCCTACCTCTAAGCGAAGTGAATCAGTTCACCGGTGTGTGAGGGGGGAGGGGTAGCTAGCTACCCTTCCCCTACCCCTTCGGTAGCTAGCGAGAGGGTAGTTAACCCTCGTTAAAAATCTATTGGCTCGTCATTTCAGCTACGCCGAAAGTAATACCCCCCATGTAAATAGCTAAGGTTTGTATGGTTAGGAAAAATACAAATTATCTCTGAATTTGTCATGTTTTTTCACACGTACAAATACTTGATTTACAAGTCAATAGAAATAGGTAATGAAATAATAAATACATGAAATTGTAGCTCTGAGGGAGCGGAATAAATTTATACAGTTAGCCACAGTGTGGCGAAAGGAGAATTTAAATAAAATAGAGAATTCAGTGAAATTGCTGGACGACGGAGGGAGTGATGTCCTTACAGCCCCAATAATCATGGTCAGAAATGCATAAAACATCAGATAGCTAGTAGGAAAAATATATGGTTCATGTATTTGGCTATAAATTAAAGTATCATGTATTTACCCAAAATTTATTGAACTATAATATGTTTTTCACCTTTTCCAACCTAAAGAATTACTTTTTAGATAAAAAAAATATACACATATGTTTTTCACCTTTTCCCACCGAAATCCTTATAGAAATTTCCTTACAACGTTTCCTGTTGAACACAAGCCTGATTTTGATGATTATGCTTTAATTGTTAATTATAGTATAATATAATTTCATGTAAATATATCAAAATAGTGTGTATTATTAGTAACACAAAAGACATATGACCCTCCAAAATCTCTTGAAAATTTCAACCTACCTCATTCCCTCTTCATTTATCTTTGGAAATTGACTTTAAGCAGTACGTAGTAGAAAATTGCATTTTATTTATAACAATAGTTTCAATCACTTCATACATAAGTTGCTGAAATTAAGTTGGATCAAAATATAATGAACAGACATGCCATTTCACAGACATGCCATTTGTGTTAAAAACCTATGACAATATCCATTAATTTCTCAACTGGGAATTTCAACCTAGTGGAGACAGGCTGTTAAACCCTGGCTCACCATACTAACACCACTGAGTGAAGGTGATCTGAAGTATTTTGTGTATAGATGTAGGATAACTGAACACCTAACAAGCAGTTATATTATTAGGTCTGTACCAGTTTTCTGAGTACAAATGCAGTTCTTAAGGTATAATTATAGAACACAGAACTACGTTTGGCCGAGAAAAAACTACTTTCCTTTCATTAAATACCCGGTAATGTGCTTTCAACAAATTTTACATTTATTTTCACAGCAAATAAATTGTTCTCCCTGTTATCACCCTCACCACCCATTCCAACAGATACATGTGGGAGCCTGGGACTTTGAGTGGTAAAAAAACAGGAAAAAACTTCATTATTTAACACTTTTGTAAAAGGCCACATAACTTAACAAACCCATCTAACCTAACCTAGTGTTCCCAGGTCACAGACAAAGCCGGGGGCCGAGCAGGCCACAGACCTAGCCGGGAGGAAGTCCCCGGACCCCCCTTTTCAGATCATAAACCCCCCATGTCACAGACCTGCCCGGGGGCAACTCCCCCAGACCTTCCCTACCTAGGTCACAAACTCCAAAAGTAAATCACAAATAATTCCTTAGCTTGTGATTGACACCTACGTGTCTTTTATTGTCTTAGCAATCTTTACAGTCGAGTTACAATAGAAAATGTGCTTGTCTTTCTTAAAAGGTAACTCAGAAATGCACCTGGGACAATTTATACTTTGAGGAATAACACAGTGAGCTTTTTAGGAATTTTTCACTACACTAGGGGGTACTGTAATACCCACTATGAAACTTTGCTATAACATTCCTATTGCCATAATGGCATCCATTAGTCTGTTACGTTGGGCTCCTTAATGCACAACCACAGTGTAAGACAACTACAAAGGAACTGGGGAGTCTTCCTAAAAAAACGGGGTGTGTGTTGCAGAACTGCCTACGTCATACCCAAGCATACAAACATGCCAAATATAGTAAACTTTGTTATTTGGTAGGGGAAGGTAGGAGGAGGAGCTACTTACAAATGAACGAACAGGAGTAATTCCATTAGTAGAAAGAAAGTAGGAGGATGGCTAGTGAGCTGGAAGTATAAAGTCGTTATCGTGAAACAAGCTATGCACAAACTGGAGCAGATACGTTTTGTTTGTAATACGTAGATATCGTGTATAATCAGGGACGTATCTGTAAATAACCATAGATATCTGCACCCCCAACAGACTTTACCCCATCTAGGTTAGGGTTTTGATCTCGTGAGATTAAAGCTCTGTTGATGGACCTTGATGCTTATGGAGGTGTAGACCCAAATGGTATTTTTCCTTTGTTTTTTATAAAGATAGCAGATTTCTTAGCTCCAAAGTTATCTGTTATATTGCTCAAGTTAGCAAGAAGAGGAGCTTTTAGCACTTGTTGGAGAATTGGTAATGTTACTCCTCTATGTAAATGTGTTTTTGGTAGCTCAAGTCCCACTGATTACCGCCCAATTTCCATAACTCCCATATCTAAAGTTTTTGAACGTCTTCTGGCAAAACGTCTTAATAGGTTTGCTGAAGGTAATCATCTACTCCTTAGTTTGCAATTTGGTTTTCGTAAAGGCCTTGGAGCATGTGATGCCCTTCTTACAATCTCCAATGCTGTACAGAAATCCCTTGATTGTGGTCAGGAAGTTCGTATGATTGGTCTTGATTTTAGTTCTGCCTTTGACCGTGTTAATCATGAGGCCCTTGTTTTCAAACTGAAACAGTTGGGAGTGGGTGGGTGGTTTCTTAGCATTATTATTGATTTTTTGAGTAATAGATCTCAAAGAGTTATTGTTGATGGGCACCATAGTGAGTATAGGAATGTGATATCCGGTGTTCCACAGGGTAGTGTTCTTGGCCCATTACTTTTCATACTATATACATGTAGTTTGGCCTAGAAAACAAGCTTGTTGCTTCTGCAGATGATGCTACTCTCTTTGCATCAATTCCATCCCCTAAATGTAGATCTGGGATTGGTGAATCCCTAAATAGAGATTTAGCTAAAATTAGTACATGGTGCAAATTATGGGGTATGAAGTTGAATCCTAACAAAACTCAAAGTATGATTATAAGTAGGTCAAGGACGGTGGCTCCTCAACATCCGGTTCTCAGTATTGATAATGTTCCTTTAAATTTGTATGACTTAAAATTTTAGGTGTGATTCTCAACAGCAAATTTACTTTTGAGAAACACATTAGTTATGTGTCTTCTTCAATTGCACGAAAAATTGGCTTATTGAGAAAGTCTTACAAGATTTTCGCTGATCAATCTATTCTGAAGAAGTGTTTTAATTCTTTCATTCTACCTTGTTTTGAGTATTGTTCTTCTCCTGTCTGGTGTTCAGCTGCTGATTCTCATCTTAATTTGTTGGAAAGAAACTTACGGTCTATTAAATTTCTTATTCCTGATCTAGATATTAATCTTTGGCACCGTCGTTGAATTAGTTCGTTATGCATGTTGCATAAGATTTTCCATAACTCTGACCATCCTTTACATTCAGATCTTCCTGGACAATTCTATCCTGTTCGTAATACTAGGCAGGCAGTTAATTCTAATAGCCAGGCCTTTTCCATCATGAGGCTTAATACTACACAGTATTCTAGAAGTTTTGTTCCAGCTGTCACCAAGTTATGGAATGATCTTCCTAATCGGGTAGTTGAATCGGTGGATCCTCAAAAGTTCAAAGTTGGAGTAAATGTCTTTATGTTGACCAGGCTGATATGAGTCTTTTTATGATTTATATATGACATATCTGTTTTTGACGTTGTTAATAGTTTATATAGGACATATCTGTTTTGACGCTGTTACTGCTTTTTATAATGATATATTCTTAATTTATTCTCATTAATTATTTATTTCCTTATTTTCTTTCCTCACTGGGCTATTTTTCCTTGTTGGATCCCTTGGGCTTATAGTATCTTGCTTTTCCAACTAGGGTTGTAGCTTGGTTAGTAATAATAATGATAATAATAATAATAGTCAACTAGGGGTTAGGATAAGTGAAGAGCTGTTACATATCCTCTCCCCCTGCGTTGTAGTTTTTTGGGTGCGTTCTTTTTCATCCCTTTTGGAGTTATTCCTTGCATGATGGCTTCCTCTTTGTCGCCTAAGTTGAGTACCTTCTTCTTTTACAGTTTGAGTTAGCTGTACCTGCTTTAGATCCCCTCGGGGATCGGTTAATTAACTTTGTTAGGCGATGAGGGAGCCGGGCGCTCCGAGTCCATTGGGTGCCATGTTGCGTACACAGTCACCCTTTTTATTTCGTGTTCACTTAGTCTTATTTCACTAGTATCACGTTAGCTAGCTTTATTTTAGTATAAAGGTAATTTTCGAGAAAACGGGAGTTTTTCTATACTGTATAAAACTGCATCCCTTTATCAGTAAAGTTTTTTTTCCGTGATTTACTATAATATATCGTTTTTAGTATCTATCTACCTCAGTTGGTAGTGTAAAGGCAAGGGAAACAAAGCTGTAAGTTTTGTTAGTGTAGTGACCCTGGAAGTTACTGGTCATATGGCCAAGAAAAATGCCTTTGCAAGTGTAAGTCACAGCCCAAAACATTTGGTTTATGTTAGGCCTAACACTAATGTTGCATGCATATACAAGTTTGACTGTACACATAATCATGTCCTCTTGTTGGACTTCTTGCTTAATCACTTTCTTTTATGTAACTATTTGCGAGCAAACAGCTTGCCCTTAAAAAAATTTTTTATCCCATTTTCCATTTGCAATTCCAGATGTACTTTCATACCTGACAAACCATATTTCACCATGATAAATAGCAGGGATATGTTATGTTCACTACCTAACCTGAATTTAAATGCCATGTCCACACCTACCTTACCTATCTGGGTGGCTATGCCCCCAGCCAATTCTCCATCTGTTGCTGTGCTTTTACCTTAACGTAAATGTCCTACGTTATTGTTTGGAGGTGTGAATCCTAAGTTATTTACTACAGTTAGATGGTCTTAGTTGTCATGGAGGAAGTGATTAGTGAAATTGATTTCTTTTTTTTTGGCTCAAAATTTGTGTTTTCTGAAAGTAAAAGATCCTGTTGTAGTCAGAAACAGTATGAATAATGGTGTACTGTTTGTGTTTTTGAAGTATTAAATTTCTTGTGTTAACTCCAAACTTTATGTTTTTCCTGTAAAGTGCAGTAGCTATAACATTTTGGGCCCTTGAAAGAATTTGTGATTACAGAACATCTTATTAATATTTTCTGGAAATGATGGTATAACAGGAATTTGTTCCCATACTAACAAACCTTCAGTTATTTATTTGGATATTCTTTCGGCAAAGCTGGAAGGTAGCCACTAGACTTAAAGTGCGAGGTAGCAACTCTGCCTAACTGCTTGAGTGGATAGACCGGGGGGGGGGGGGGGGGGGGGGCTGGAGGTTACCCAGCCACCTCTGTATATACTCTCACAGCTGTGACCTATGTCACTTTTTCTTTTGGCTCAGTAGAGAGTGGACATGTCCTCTCTCTCCTCCCAAAGGTGTCATTGGACATTTTTAATCTGTTTCTCTTTTCAGGTGTGCTTGCTTCTTCGGATTACCTTCATGCAGACTTGTCCTGGGCACGAGGGTTCTGCATGCAGTACCTTCATGTCATCGCTGGATACCAACCCGCACTGTCTGTGTCCTTCATGTAGAGGGCATCGTTGCGAGTATGGTTCGCCCTGTGCAGAGTGTAGGGAGTGGCCTGCCTCCCAAAGAGAGAAATTTGGACGGCTCAGAAAGGTGGTGGCTAAACGTGATCTTTCTCCCTCGGGCGAGGAAAGTGCGTTCTTCTTCTCACATCCCTGGATCTCTTTCAAAAGCTCATCGTTTGCGCTCTTCTGAGGGATGATTGAGCAGGAGCGCAGACAGTCTAACTCTTTGGCAACCCTGGGTTACTGTTGGGATAGTTGCTACCCCTAGAGGAGTAACTTCACCTCCAGCTGCCGGGGAGCCATTTTTCCTTGCAGATGTTTTGCAGGTATGGCCGCCCTTACGGGTTTCTGCGCCCCATACGAAGGAAGAACTTGTTCATCTCCTTCAGCGTGGTGCCAGGAAGTACCATTCTTCAGAGCCTTCATCTTCTCTCGCTTTGGAGATTTGCGAAGTCCATCTGTCACCCTGCCCTCTCTTGGACCTTCCACATGCAGATGAGGCAATTGCTCTCTTTCGCCCCTTCAACGGCCTTCTACTGATGATGATCCTACTCGCCATCCTGCAACTTCATCATCCTGTAACCTCCAGCTTTCTGTTTCTTCCCACTGGAACACTTCGGCAGTAGGTGATGATCTTCCAGAGACCAGTACTCCTTCCACCAGCAGCAAGCAAGGACGAGCTTCTCCATCTCCTCATCCTTTGGGACACCCTTCTCCTGATCGTTGTTAGCGAGTACCTGAAGATCATCAGGATCGTAGGTCATCACGATCTGAATGCTTTTCGTCTAGAAGGCATTCTTGCTCTAGACTCTAGAGCAAGAATGCCTCTAGAGTCCATCACGAGACCATCGGTCTCAACACTCTCCTCTGAGGCGTTCCTCTTTACAAGAAGTCTCGCAATCGCGCTCAGCACAATCACGAGCATCACAGTCTACTCAGGTCCAGTCGCTCTCGTTCTAGATCTCGATGATCTAGATCACAAGAATGAAGCTCCCGTTCACGAGGGCGATGTTCACGCTCACGAGAGCGCCGCTCACGAGGACGTTCTCGTTCACGAGGGCATTCTCGTTCACGAGGTCGACGCTCGCATTCGCGAGCTAGGCATTCACAACGCTCACGCTGTTCTTGAACGAGAGCTAGTAACTCCCGTTTACAAACAGTACGTTCACGATCAAGGTCTAGACGTTCCTCGTTTAGAGGAAGGTCCTAATTGGCGTGGTAGGTCCTAATTGACGTGGTAAGGCCCTATTTGTCGTGGGAAGGTCCATTTTGGCGTGGGAAGGTCCCAATTATCATGGGGAGGGTTCATTTGGTATGGAAATGTTCCAAAAGGCATGGGAAGGTCCCAATTGGCGTGAGGTTACAATTGGCATGAGGAGGTCCCAATTGTAATGGGAAGCTCCCAATTGTTTTGGGGAGGTCCCATTTGGCATGTGGTTCCAATTGGTGTGGGAAGGCCCTAATCTGCTTTGGAATGTCCCAGTCAAAGTGGGAAGATCCCAGTTGGCATGGGGAAGTACCAGTTGGCATAATCAGCTTCCATTTGGCATCGCAAGGTCCCAATTGGCATGTGGGGTGGTCCCAATTGGCATTTTTGTTTTCCCTATGAAGTTACTTATACATTTCCTATATCTCTGCTGAACACAAAGAGGTACTTACAACCTGCGCCTATTTAAAATAAAAAAAAACAAAAAAAAAAACAGCGTATACCTAAATTAATTAGTTTTCATGAGAAGTACAATACTGTACTGTACTTAATTGTTATTGTATTAATTAAAGACTGACGTAACTTTTATTTTATTTTTTTCTATTAATATTTGAGGAATTTAAGCTATAATAAGTCGCAACTGACGTATGTTGGACCAACGTAAAGAGGCGTATTAATGTATAGGAGTGCAGTAATCTACAAAACTCGACATACTCTGGGCAACTGCTCACTGATTCCAGAATTGTTAGCAGCACTGGAGGATACCTTACAACACATTGTTACAACCTTGTCAATAATTTTTCACTGTTTTGCCTGATTTGAAGGGTAATCAACAGGTAACTGATTGCCCAAATCTCATGATAACCCTGGTGGTTCCTCAATGGCCATTCTCAGAATGGTATCCAGAAGTGCTGATGGCCTTGACCAAGGTTCAGAAAGCACTCCCTCAGTGGCCCAATTTGTTAAACTAGCCTCTCCTTCAGAGATACCACATATTGCTGAAATCCCAGACTCTTCACAGGTGGAGACTATCCTGTATCTCTTCTGAGTAAAAGGGTTTCCGTGAGGTACTGTACAGGAAATGTTTGGATATTGTACCTCCAAAAGTCCTCTACAGCAGTTTATCAACCAAAGTTGGCACTCTTAGGTAATTGCTGCTATAGAAGGGGTACTTCTCTGACCAAAGCCTCTCTGCAAATAATTGTGGATTTCCTCATCTACCTTCATTGGGAGAAACTCCTCTCAGTCTCAGTGATGAAAGGCTATCACTCAGGCTTGAGCCAGGTCTTTAGATTTAAAGGCTTAGACCTTTCCTCATCATGGGAATTGTCTATGCTCATGAGGAGCTTCGACAAATCTTCACCAGTGCACCAAGAGAACTCAGGCCACCAATATGGGATGTGACTATAGAATCCTTAGGTCTCTTAAAAAGGCCCTAATGAACTTTTGCGACCATCATCGGATAAGGAAGGACCTCACTCTGAAGACTATTTTTCCTTTTGCTGTTAGCCTCGGTGAAGAGAGTAGGTGAACTTCATGGAATTTCTCATGTAGTAAGTCCTTCTGAGGGAGGGAGAAAGGTCTCTTTCACCTTTGTTCTGGAGTTTATGGTGAAAACCCAGAACCTGGCCGTCAATGTCGAGAGGTTTAAGTCTTTCTCCATCTCTTCCCTTAAGGATGTGACAGACATTCCAGATCATTTTCTTTATCATATAAGGGCATGTAATTTTCTACCTGAAGCAAACCCAAGCTGTCAGGTTACAGATTCAGAATACCTTTGTTAAGGCTGGCAGAACTTAGAAGGGGACATCAAGGAATACCTTCTCTTGGGTTCGTAAACTAATCAAGAGAGCATATCCATGAGCAGAAGAGCCTGAAAAAGCAGTTCTAGCATGAGCTCACAAAGTCAGGGGAATTGGCTCAAAGTTAACTTTAAAGAAGAACCTGTCAGTCCGTAAGTATGTGAGGCCAAAGTTTGGAAGTGCCACACAACCTTTAAAGCCCAATAATTATGGGAGTATACCTACTAGGGATTAAATCATATTCATTGTGTCTTGTGGCAGCTTCTCAGCATGTGTAGCATACTTAGCTGCTTATGGGGGTAAGAAGCACCTTGTTATGATAGCAGTTGCAAAATTAGTCCAGGATGAGAGATAGAGTGTCTTGTCCTTTTCTTCTTTTTTTCTCCTCCTGTGGGGTGCAGGGGCCACACTGTTGTTTGCTGGAACAGAAAGTGATGCAGGTAAGAAGTATCTCCTCCCTTCCTCCTTACGAGGGAGTGGGGGGAGGATGAATAAGATGTAGAACCCATTACTTTCAATTGGCCATATATTGTGACATCATATCCTTCCAATGATAGAGGTTCTTATTCGACCGTCTGTCTGTGGACAGAAACCTAGCCAAATCTATGAGAATTTATTCTTAGGTGTAGAGAGGTTGTATAGTCAACATTCCAGCACCTATGCCAGGTACGAGTGTCTTGACATCTTGGGATTTTAAACCAGCCAGTATTGTTATAGAGGCTTCTTTCTTCCTTAGGATAAGTCTCCTATTAAATGATGAAAATTTGTATTCTTGTGGGAACAAATAGCAATCTTTTTAGGTGAAGTTCAAAGTGGCTACTCGGTGTGCTGGCATGGGGTCAGGGCGTCCTACCCACCCTCCAATATCTAACGACACCTCATTATGAATTTTAAGAGCCGTGTTCCAGCTATGCTGGAATCATACTCCTGTGAAAAAATTATGATATTCTTCAACTAGCTTTCTCTGATTCAAGTGTTGTCTAATAGCTAAATATTAGTGAATTGATATGCCTTATTTCTTTTAGATTATTGGTACAGCAATGTTATCAAAGTCCAAAAGAAAATGCTTTTAATGTTTCATTTAATTCACTCCATAGCGACAAAAAATGTTGGATTTATTTCAATGAAAGTTTATGGAACATCTATTGTGATCTTTCCTCTTAAGACGACAGGGATATGTACACATTTAAAGTGTAGTGGGTATGTTGTTATAAAGCTTCATTGATGGTGTTTACTCTAGAGATGAAAAAAATACCAGACGAGGTTCTCGCTAACCAATGCCACTGTTGCCACCAGGTAGCCAAGAATTACCACGAAAAATGCAGCCTGCAACAAGGAAATGGTCGTTAAGAGAAGTGTGTAGTAGCATACAGTACATGTAAATCGAATGAACAGCTGATTTATTGTATGTTCATTTTAATGACTTCACAGACCTCGTTTCAGAACTCAATATTTCTGTATTGTTAAGGGCCTTATAATGCCTGGTAATGAATGCATAGTAAGTTTTGAGGTAAATTATTCCTCATATAAACATATCTATCAATATATACACAAATTGAATAAATTTCTGGAGAAAATTTAGCTTCTAAAATATAAAACAGAATTATATGGAGAGCTTTAGCTTTAGTAAACTCGAAGAACAAAGCATCACTTAAGTGTTAAGTTTAGGCAAAATCATAGGCTCAAGGTGTGAGCTTACAAATTTTAAATTCTTCGTAAGAAATCAGGTCATTACAATATATCTATTTCTCTCTATACAGCTTGATTGATATATATATATATATATATATATATATATATATATATATATATATATATATATATATATATATATATATATATAAAATATATATATATATATATATATATATATATATATATATATATATATATATATATGTATGAATAAGATCAATTCAGTCGTTTGAATAGAAACAGCCTGGGGTTGATTTTAACATATTAACCAATAAAACATCTGGAGTCATTCCTCATATCTCCTATCATTATTGAAGAACATGTTAACTTTATACAATTGTCAAATTAATCACTAAGAGCAAAACCTTTAGGAATGACTCCAGCCAGTCCTCCACAATGCAAATTGCTCCTAAATAAAACACACCATAACCCTGAACTACTAAGTAAAAAAAAAAAAAAACTTAAATTTTTCCCATTGTAACTTCAAAAGATTTATGAATCGCTAAACATTTTTGTCTTTGATATAGAAATCCTCCTGGTAGGATACGCTCCATAATCCCAAGAGACCCGTGAGTACTGGTACTATTAAAATAAAATAAAAAATGAAAAGGCTTATGTTGATTAGAGCCTTTAAATCAACAGCCAAAATAGTGCAGATAGAAGAACAATTTATCAATTTCCTCGAAGCTGAAAACCAAAGTCAGGAAAATAATGGAGTAGAGAATATAATTGACAAACCAAAGTTTTTATGTGGGCGCTAACATAGAAACTGAAGTGATTTTTGCCCCCACAAAGTGAATGGGGCTGGATAATGAAAATTTCTAATGTTCCTTTTAAAAGTTATTTTGAGGTAAAACTACTCGACATTATCTGGTGCAAAGGGTGATTAGTTTTATTTCATTAGTTTTTTCCTGTCATTTGTAAGATCCAGTGCAAGACTCACTTGGAGATGGTTAAGAGAAATTGCATAGTTTTGGCTAGTTTCCTCTCCACCTGAAATTCCTTGTGAGATCCTGATGATTTCGTCATCTTTCCATTTCCCAATGAAGCCTCCCTCGACCATTCTCATCAGCCTGCAAGTATTTTCAATGCATTGTAAACCAATTCGACAAATTCATTTAAACAGTCAGTTTAAAAGGAAGGTAGACTTAATTTGTAAATGCAAATAGAAACAATATTATTGGACAAATTTTATAGTTTACAGATTACAGTAATGTACATGTATTATGCTATCACATTTTTATGCTTTGGAAGTACTTAGGTTGGCCGAAGGATTTCTACATTGTATGACTGTATGGTGTTTGTTTGTTTATATATATTTTTTTAGTAGAATAAATACTATCCTATCCTTTTAGGTAAGGGCTTGAACTGTCATAAATCTGAATTCACCTGCATTATACACCGTACTACATTCATTATATTATAAAAATCATATGTACACAAATACAAGCTATAATCCTTTACATAGGAGAATTATATCAGCTTAGCTGGGAATATAGTAATTAAAATCTTTTAACGAATGACATAGTTATCTGCCGGCAGCAGGGAAGCAACTTACCCCCTGCTGTCTCACTGACAACTCGATTAGATATCTCAAAGTCGAAGAAGGCCCCAGTTTCTTCTTTGACTTCTTTGTTGGTCTCCTCCGGGAGCTATTTGAGTAACAGTGGTGGCCCTTTAACATTAGCACAAGCCCAGTGGAAAGGGGGTCCCTCTGATCCCCTAGAGAAATGGTGTGGTCTCTTCTTTAGTGGGAGCCCCTATAGTTTCAAGTTTCGGATGCATTGCATTTGCTGTGGTCTTCTATGGGGTTTCAAGGAACCCCTTTGAGGAGAAGCTTCAGCAGGCTCTGTCAGCTAGGCACTAGCAGGAAGTTCTTGCCATGGCGGATGTCAACCCTGAGTTGTCTCTAAGAAAGTCTTTTGTTGTCGCTCTAGTTCCATTGGACCCTTCAGTAGGAAATTGTCTTTGGGGCATCTTTCCTGATGGAAATGCCATGCTCCTGCACAGAGGATGGACTAGCGAGTCCCTGATCCTTCCCCTTTAAGGAGGTCTCCTTCTGAGCTCTGAGCCTTTGTGCAAGGTTGTTCCTTAGTGTCTGCGAGATCTCTCCTCTTCAGAGTAGGATCATGGGTTAGCCTCTCGACCTTCTACAGGATTTTCCAAGGATAATTCTCATTCTTACCGATGAACTTTCAGACAAGCCTCTTTCAGACTCGCCTCTCCATCGGCGCTTCCTTCAGAAGCAAAATCATCCCGCACCCCCTTAAGTAAGTGCCTCTCCTTAGGACATCTCACTTCTCTGGACCTCAGCCCAGCACGCTTCTCGCTAAAAGACGCCTCTTCCAGACATGCCTTAACTTCCTGCGCTTTTCCTGAATGGGCCTAGCCCCAGTGCATCTCACACTCCAGGCAGGTTTCCAGCACTTCTTCTAGGTGTGCTTAAAGATGTACATTACCCACAAGTTCTTCTCCAGAACACTCCTCACCCCAATGCGTCTCAACCCATCATGCCTCCATCTCTAGATGAACATCCAGATGCTCTTCTCCTTTAGGTTCTTCACCTACAAGCACTTTTTCTCTACGTGTTTCGCCTACGTGTTCTGTAGTGGATGCGCTTCATGTACGAGTTCTGCTTTTGGACGCACTTCACCTACGATTTCCACATCTAGATACACCACCCCAGTGAGCCTCATCCAGATGTGCTTCGATCATCCAGATGGGATTTTCCATCTTTCAGATGTTTCTAGATGCACTTCCCCTGAGTGCCTTGTGTGCTCTTCCAGTGGTTTTTATAGGTCATCTGAACGCCCTAGATGCATCACCTCAGGACGTGCTAGACATGTTTCTTCTGAATAAGCTAATTTTGTTATTCCAGAACAGGCTAGGTATTTTACTCCTGAGAATCTAGATGCTCTTCTCCCAGACACATACTCATTATCCTGGATTGCTCCAGGTACATCATTTCAGAATGCACCAGACATTTCTTCAGAGAATCTTGGGTGCTCTTTGCCCAGCAGAACAAGATTTGACCCTGATTATTCCACAAACTCAAACTTAGGGAAACTTTCGAGATCTCATTCAGAACATGCTAGGTGTTCGTCTTCTAGCTACATTAAGTTGAAACATTCCAGACATTTGACCAGGTGACAATTGTTGGATTCTTCACCTTCTGAAGATAGCATTATTCAAGTGAGCTCTGCAGTAGGCGAATCTTCAAGGCAGATTAGACAACCTTATCTGATTGTGTCTCCAGTATCTAAGCCCAGATCGTCCAGGCTGATTCTGCAGTTCAATTTCAGAGATGTAGATAAACAGTTAGCACACATTGTGTGCTCCAGGAAGCAGATCAGATATAGTGTCCAGTGTACTCCTCCTGGAGGAGACACTTGCATAAGCCCTCGCAGAGGGTTTATCTCTTCTAGAGAAATTACTCTAGTTGACAACTGCAGTATAGGCTCTCCCCTGTAAAATTTGACTCTAAACACTCTCCACTATTAAAAAAGACCAGGAAGGACGAAGGGAAGGAACATCTAGTACAAGCTAAGGACGTTGCTATGGACCATGGGGGTCCTATAATTTACCTCTCTCTCATGGCAGCCACTTCCCAATGAAAGGAAAGCAAGGACGGGAAAAATTGTTCCCAAATTATTGGGCCCCGCAAAGCAAATCCCAGTCTCCCAGTCGAGGGATTCCAGTAAAGCTCTCTCTTCATTCCCTCTGTTTCCCAATCTTCTGTTAAAGTGGTGGGGAGGAACATTATAATCAACGACAACTCTCGGGATCGATCTGAGACAATCACTGAGAGGGATGATCCTGATTACGATTCAAAAGAATCCAAAAGGGTTCTTTCGCAACTGGCTGGACCTAAACCTCCGGACACCGAGAAGGGCGAATCAAATTTGACTTTCCTACATGTCCTTTGGTGTATCTGGAGGGTCAATGAATTGGGAGAAGCACTGTCATCTCTTTCCAAGGGCAGAAAGGGAGCAATCGGCCATCTCTGCTGGGCCCCTGGGAACTTTAGGTTGTGCCTAGAGCTTCCTTGTTCAATCCTGGCCAAGGAAGCACTTGACAAGGTTAATACTCAAGTTTTCAGGGAGAGGGACTCTTTGAGAGCAGAAAAGTCCCCTTGCCTGATTCCTGCACTGTTTTCCAGACAAAAAAAAAAATAATAATAATAATAATAATACTGGGCCCAAGAAGCCCATGCTTCCCTCTGTCTTGATGACGGCTTCCCAAGCTTCTACAGTCTCCTCTTTCTTGTAAAGAAGGCTTATGGAGACTGGAGACCAATCATCAACCTCTCAGCCTTGAACGACTTTGTACAACAGACCCCGTTTAAGATGAAAACGGCAGCATTGGTCAGAAAAGCGATCAGGCCCTCAGACTTCATGATCACCATTGACTTGAAGGATGCATACTTCCAGATCCCGATCCATCTGTCCTGCATGAAGTACCTATGGATTGTGGTAGCTAGCAGAGTATTCCAATTCAGGGTACTCTGCTTCATCTTGTCGGCAGCCCCTGAAGTAATAACGAGAGTTTTTACTCATAGTTTCATTGTGGGGCTCATCAACTATATTCGTCTCCTTCAGTATCTGGATGATTGGCTGATTTTGACCAAATCAGAGGAAGTCCATCTTCTCCACCGAGATCATGGTAAATAAAAAAAAGCCTATATAAACACCCTCACGAAGACTGACATATCTTGTTAAGGACATAAAACACAGGCATTTGGAAGGTTTTTCTATCCCAGGAAAATGTATCCCTGCTCCAGGAGGTAGTTCTACCCTTTCATCGTCTACTCCACCTGCCAGCTCACCAGTGGCAGAGCTTACTAGGACACCTGTGATCCTTGTAGCGCCTAGTGCCCTGCAGTCACCTTCATCTCCATTGGAACCGAAGCAGCATTGGTCCTAACACCTGGACCATCTACTCTCACTAGTTTTGATAGAGGAAGAGTCTGTAAGGGATCTGCCGTGGTGCTTACACAAGTTAAATTTCTTAAAATGATGCCCTCCATCAACTCCTCCTCCAGAGTTCTTGCTCTTCATTGATGCATCTAAGGAAGGTTGGGGACCTCATCTCTGTCTTTCTGGTTTATCTGCACTTTTGCCATTTCTCATAGCTCACTCGATGGTGTTGATGAACGACAACACCACAATAGTGGCTTACATCAACAAACAAGGAGGCACAGTGTCGCTAGAACTGTGCTAATTCGCAATAGAGACTGTCTGAGTTGGTGGAGCTCAACTCAATTGCCCTTACAGCTTGCTTTATTTTAGGTATAGAAGGAACATTGGGGTCAACAAGTTGAATAGGAAGACGTAGATAGCTGGTTCCAAATGGTCTTTATGTCCTCAGAGGGTGACTAAGATCTTGACTTTGTGGGGTTTGGCGATGGATCTTTTTGCGACCTCCATAAAGCACAAACTACCGGTGAACTGCCACTTGCAAGGACATAGGGAAATCCACTATGTACTTTTAGCTAAGTGTTACAACACAGATTTTCAGCTCGAGAAAAACCCTTGGTGCCAGGGCATGAGATGCCAAGATCTTAACTCTTCAGCATTTCCTATGTAAGCATTTTGAGTTTTCCTGGATAAATTTCCCACCAGTTGGAACTGGAAATTCCTCCCGCCTATGAATGAGTTTCCCATGTAAGGGACAAGGGTTTGTATGTGTGTGGAAAGAGATGCTTAATTTGGAGGTAAATTGTATTTTTCCCTAACTTTAAAAACTTGAATCACTTACTCATACTTGCCCACCAGCACCAACTTCTAGTAATTCTCAGTTGCAATAAAAGTGAGTTGTCAGTGAGCAAGGGGGGGGGGGGGGGGGCAGAGACAGAGTGTGGTGTTTGCAGACAGTTGTTTGACACTTTGTTAAATCTTTTAACTACCATTTTCCAGCTTGCACAGTTATCATTCTCCTATGTAAGGGACTCGGGTTTGATGTTTTAAGGAAAATTACAAGTTACCTCGAAATTTGCAAAAATTAGATCCTGTGCCCATTGTGGTAAGTATTCCCTCCATTGAGAAATGTTGCAGTTGTACTGTACTACTTAAATGCTGTTGTGGATGAACACCTGTGGATGAACGGTGTTCATCGTGCTCGGCTGTTAGTGGCGGAGAGGTTCACTGCTACTCAGGAAGTGTATGGGAGGCTTTATTCATAATTAAGAAGGGAAAATAAACGTAGCATGTGTATGTGACACATGTTAAACCAAGATATAACTACAAAATAATAACATCAGAGAGAAGATGAGAGGTATTATTCAAAGTCGAGACTTTGATGTTCCGCTTCCTCCATCAGCATTCATGCATGAAGTGTGGACACTCTCTCTCTCTCTCTCTCTCTCTCTCTCTCTCTCTCTCTCTCTCTCTCTCTCTCTCTCTCTCTCTCTCTCTCTCTATATATATATATATATATATATATATATATATATATATATATATATATATATATATATATATATATATATATGAGAGAGAGAGAGAGAGAGAGAGAGAGAGAGAGAGAGAGAGAGAGAGAGAGAGAGAGAGAGAGAGAGAGAGAGAGCACACGTTCATACGTAAATGCTGGTGGAAGAGCGGAACATCAAAATTTGTGCTCCATAGATGATGTCTCGTCAAAGCTCTGTTGTTACACATGCTACAATTATTTTCACCTATTAATTATGAATAAAGTCTCCCATACCCTTACTGAATAGTAGTGAACCCCTCCACCAATCACACCCGGATGCCATGAATACTGTTCATTCAGAACACTTGAGTAGTACTACTGCAGCGTTCCCTAATGAACAGTGTGTACAGTACCCGGATGCCATGAATACTGTTCATTCAGAACACTTGAGTAGTACTACTGCAGCGTTCCCTAATGAACAGTGTGTACAGTAACTGCATCTCTATAGACCAGTGGTTCCCTAACTATCTTACTTGACGCCCCCTTTTTGCTTCCAGTAGACCTGTACGCCCCCACTCCTCTCTTTTTTTTTTATATGAAATTATTCTTATATTTATATCTTAGCATTGTACAAAAAAAAAACAGATTTCTGTTTGCATTACATTTTAATAATGAAAGCCCCTCAAACAAATAATAGTATATTCCAGTAACTAAAAACGAAACATTTCGTTCAAAGTGAGCGAAAAAAAGTTTGAACATTAGCAAATTTTATTATTCTATTAAACAAGTAATTCCAAGCAGATGACTTCACGCCCCCCTTGTATCGTGCTCACGCCCCCCTAGTGGGGCGCGCCCCCCAGTTTGGGAACCACTGAGCTATAGATCATGTATTATACTCTTATGGCTGTGACAATGACCGCTCAGAATTATTCTGATGTTGTATTTGTGATTTACATACATTTATTATTCGTACTTGTGTGGATTAAATTGAGACCAGTTGTATCTTATCGAACATTTCTTATTTGTAATTTTTATTGGATGGTAGGGTTCTCATTATTAGAACCCAAAGGAAGATTCAATTTGTCAAATATAGTATTCCCCTAGAACTGAACCTTCGGTAGTTTTATAGAGGGCCTGTCAGTCTCAGCAAAGCCTCTATTATATGTAGTGTTCTATGCCTAATCAATGCCATTTAGTACAATATTGCTCGAACGGTTGTGGTGGGCTTTAAGAAGAATTACAATAATCAAGGAAAAAGGTTCCCTATCATTCCATAACCTAGCTTACATCAATTGTATCTAGCATCAATAGGGGTAGCCTAAGTGAGAAAGAGGATTTTGGGGTGAACAGAAGAACACAGATTGATTTGCAATAAATGTAATAATCAAATCATAATGTAAGCCATTGAGTATCGATTATGAATTTTGAATAGTTTGTCTTATGTACTGGATGATAATAAATGAACCCATTTAACGCATAATGGCAGATATTGTATGTGCCAAGAATAATTACACTAGAGCTCAGTATTATATAGGGATATATCCTATCATGGGTCCTACATTGCTAAAGCCCACATCCCTCCTAGATCATGTTGGATACAGTACATTTGGCTTCATAAATTCTGGTATCATTGCAGAAGGCTAAGAATACATTTGGCAGCTCCACAATGTAACAGTGGCACAATATGCAGTTTATTTTTGCCATTACTGTAAGACTACAGTAAGGTGTTTCTTTTACTGGGGTTCAGTATGCATTGTCAATAGAATACTACCTAATTAGCATTTATTTAACATTACTACAGTATATGCAGTATTCCATTTACTAGATGTTCCTTTCATTATACAATACAGTGAAGTTAACTGCTACAGTTTGGAGATGCCATAGGTTTCTTTAGCTTGCCACAATGAGTACTGAAAACTTTGGTAATTTCTATCAGGGCTTGCTCCATATGTAGAAACTACTTTAACCCATTTTTGTTTAAAAATTTTATTCAGCAACAAAGTCTTTGAAAAAGAACCAGGTTTCAAAGGTGAGTACATACTTATCACTGAAAGTCATTTGATATGGCACTCCTGGAGGTAAGGCTATGCCGAGACTGTGGTCGAACAGTGTTTCTTGGGCTACATGGATTTTGCGTCTCCCCAGTAAGGTAGCCAGGATTTCACATGCTAGCTTGAATCCTATGTAGATATACTTCCGTTCCACCACCTTTCAAAATACAATGCAAGCCCTATTTTAGGTACAGCTATAGGCTAAACAAGCTAATGCATACCCCTGAAAATTAAAACACAGGTTAAATGGCAAAATGGAGCACCCTCATTCAAAACACTGGGGTTCATGAAACCTTCAATTCGTTCATCAATTCTACATACTGTACTTTTGAAAGAGCATTGAAATTACAAATGATGAAATCCATTTCTTTTTAATACTGGTGTTAGTTTCCTTCATAAACTAAGATGAAAAGTATATATGTTATTTATTTAAGCATTTGAAGTCTACTGAAAATTAAACATTTGCTTTTCAGTTTTTATTTGCACTTGAGAATTCAGCTATAAGCATTGTTTGAAAATTGTTAAAGCAAGTCTAAGTACTGTAAGTGGTCTATCGTCCATTTCTTTATTCGGATCTTGAATATAAGTTTGCCAGTAGACAAACATATCATTAATTAAGTTGTCTTTTGTATATTGTTGCCAAACCAATAGTTATCTTGGCATAAATGTCATTACTTATATATTTTGGCACTGAAATATGTCTAATTTACTTGAATAGAATAGGAGGTGACTATATCAATTTTTTTTTTATTAAAGATTTACAGTATTACAGTAATACATCAATTTACGAGCATCACAGAATACCAGCAAATTTCTATGAGAATGAAATTTCAAATTGGTAAAACCCAGTTAACTTATACCATTCATGCAGTGTTAACAGGATTTTCGTGCCATTTAGTTTTACCTTTGCTAGCAACTCCCTCCCGTTCCAGACCTTAAGTCTTACACTCTCCGCTGTACATGTACCCACATCATATTTGGCATTGTGCTTTTATTAAATTATGACCGTGTGTTCTTTATAGAATTAAGATTTATATTATTCACGTCAAGTTAACAATGTACATTACATCTTTTCTACAATGACCCCCAATAATCAAGAAAGGAGAGATGATAACCTTAGATCCAAAATATATTATCAAAAGGGATGATCAAGGTACACACGAGGGAACCCTGGAAAAAATGTACAATCAAACAACGTTGACGATTAACACAATCCTGAAAAAGAAATAAAAGCAATTGATTCTGCGAGAGGGTTACTTCGAACAAACAACGATCATGTATTCTAGATAACATTGAGAACTTGATTTTCATATGGATCAATGGGAAGCAGCTAGCAGGAAATACAATAACTGAAAATAATTTATGAAAGGGCAAAGGTTTTGCATGCTGACCTTTTGGAAAATGAGCCAGGTATGTCAGTAGACTTCAAGAGAACAACAGGCATTTATAGTAGTGTTGTAGGACATGGTGAGACTGCGAGCTTCGATGTGAAGGCAACAGAAGCATTTGTGTCTGAATTCAAAAGGTTCATAGGAGTCAGAATCATACATGCTGTAATAAGCTTTTAATTACAACGAGACCAGTCTGTTTTGGAATATATCCAGGAGGACCTTCATTGCTATAAAAAGGAAGTCAGTTTCCAGTCTCAAGACTGTCAAACCCAGCAGTTCTGTGTTAATGCCAACAGATATTGCAAAATCAAACCTCACCTGGTGTATCACTTGGTGAATCCAACCTTTAAAAAGTTTAAGGCGAGTAGAAGCAACTTACATCACGTGGAGGTCAAACAATAAGGTTTTAGTGACACATTTTGTTTGTGGAATGACCGGGTCAATGAGGTTTTTGTATGAAACTTGGTTAGCTGTGTTAATTACGTTGTGAATTGGTCTAAGAAAATAATTGGCTACCGAGTGCAAAAAAAGGCAGAATCCTGGAGGTTTTCCGATAATTTTGTCTGACAAAAAAATGCCAGAAAATTATATCATGCAACATTTTAGGATTGATATTTATTCTATAATTTGCATAGAAATTTAATAGTTGTACGAACCCTGTCCATTCCCGCAGAATTTCCATCAACAAAGCTCTCTGATCTGTCTTCATGATTAAACAGCTTCCATGTATCTTTGTAGATCCCACCAGTTGCTTCCTGTAAATTTACATTTGAAATATGAGCATTTATGATTGATTAATTTTTATAATTATATAGGCTGAAATGGCCTTGGATGCCCCAGTGCATGGCTTGAGGCCTAAATCTTATATTCACAATACAATTAAATTATTGCATTTCATTATGATATACTAATTTACTTTATAATACCATACATTTAGTTTTGTTTAGTTTTTCGAACAGTATTCTTTGCTGTTTTAAGACTTATTTTTGCTGAAATTCAGAAAAGGGGAAGTGAATGTTCATTCAAGGAATTTTGGAGTATTGGGAGGTGTAGATCCTCAGTTAATATGGCAGTCGCAGCCTTATTGGATAACCTGAGTGCACATTATTAAAAAAAGGCTTGCAAATATGAAGTAACTGGGACAAGTTTTTCCATAGTGACAAAACGCAGATATAAAATAATTAGGACGTGTTTATTTTTATAGTATCAAAACAATTGTGAAGTAACTGTGACATGTTCTTTCATAATTTAGCGAAAATAAAAAACACTTGAGGCATAGCACAGAATTGAACCTTAGCACCTTTGCTAATAATCTAGAAAAAAAAATCAAGTCTACAGTAACCAATGAGGTGGAAGGAGACTTGAAAAGGCACCAAAGCTACGTTGCCATGGAGCTGAATGACCACATCTCATAAATACATCCATTTCAATGGACTGATTAAGTAACCATTATTAAGTTCTGACAGTATTGCAACATCTCAAGTGTCAGTTCTTTTACTTTAAAAATGAGGAACTTCTAAATTAGTGAATTTGACTTCCAAACCCTTGTAGTGAAAATGTCCTTACCTTGAAAATGTACTCATTCGCCGAATCTTTGAGGACTCCAAGCGTAAAGCCTTCACCTACAGCCCTAGGAAGATCCGTCAGAGAGTTAACCGGGGTCTCATATTCGGGGACTGCGAGCACAGAAGTTAGCATTCCAGAATACAAAGCTGGAAAATTGATTCATATAAAGATTAGTTTAATTTGCAGCATGGAATTTTAACATTTATGGTTAAGAGTATTTGACTACGTTGAAACAGATTTTTACTCAGCCTAGATAAATATGAAGCCATAAAGTGTGCAATACAGTCCAGTGGACAGTGCTAGTATTGAAAGTGATAAATTGCTTTCCTTGCCTAATAGGCTATTGCAAATGCTTAAAAAAGGGAAACACATACATTGTATAAAATTTATTTACCCCATACAATAAGGTTGAAGAGGAACCAGGTGTAAAGAATGAATCTTTGAGGCCATGTCATAACTTTGATACGATTTCCTTGGAGGACGAAACTGCGATACATATTTAATGAATACCACTGAAGATCCCATTTGGCGTCAGTCTTAAATTTCATATATCTCAATGACACATTTGATTGGATGGCCATAATTGGTCCTATGGCCAAGGTAGAGACTATCAAGCATATCCAGACCTGTCAAAAGTAAATGTATTCTGAAGTAGTTGTGGATAGCCACTTGGAAAAAACTAGCAGTATTTTGTGCGCCACATCTTGGTACTAAGTAGTCTTCTCACTGTATATAAATAAAAAGAGCTATGCCGTCATCCCTGTTTTCCTAAACTAAACTAAATAATGTAGCTTTTCAGTCCCTTGAGCTTAAAATACTTTTTCTGGACCTTGGTGTTGAGAGAGGTGTAGATCCAGAATGGTATTTTTCCTTTTTCTTTTATAAGAATACCAGATTTCATTTCACCTAAGTTGTCTTGTTTATAGTCACATGTTAGTAAGAAAAGATTTGTTTGCACTTGCTAGATAATTGGTATTGTTACTCCATTAGGTAAATGTGTTTGTGGTAGCTCTGGACCTGATTATTTCCAAAAATTCCATAACTCCCATATTATCTAAAATTTTAAACATAGATATGCTGCAGGTAATCATCTGTTCTTTAGCTTATAGCTTGGATTTTCAAAGGCCGTGGAGCATGTGATGTTCTTCTCAAAACTCCAAAGATGTACAGAAATTCATTGCTGTGTTCCGGAAACTTGTATGAATTACCTTGATTTTAGTGCATCTTTGTTTTCATACTTGAAACGTATGGGAGTAAGAAGATTTTTTTTTTTTTTCATATCATTATTGAATTTTTAAGCAATAGTTGTTGTTGATGGGCCCCATTGTGACCTTAAGAAGGTAATAATTGGTATTCCTCGGGGGTATTGTTCTTGATCTTTTAATTTTCATACATTATATTTATATGTGGGTTGGCCTTGAAAACAAAGCTCATTACATATGCAGGTGATGCTACTCTCTCTGCATCAGTTCCACCGCCTGAATGTAGACATACGGTTGCTGAATCCCTTAACTGAGATTTTGCTAAAATTGGTGCATTGCGCAAATTATGGGAGCTGGAGTGGAATCCTAAAAAACTCCTAAGTATGAAGAATAGTGACTCCTAAACACCTAGATCTTTATATTTACAATGTATGCTCATTTAAAATTGTAGTTGTGATTCTTGATTGCAAATATACTTTTAAGAGACACATCGTCTGTTTCTTCAATTACACAAAAATAGGCATATTGAGTCTTTTGAAATTTTCTATGATCAATCTTTCCTGAGGAAATGATTTACTTTTTCATTCTTTCATGTTTTGAGTATCGTTAACCTATCTGTTCTTCAGCTGCGGACGCTCATCTTAATTTGTTTGACAGAAAAGAGTGGAGTAGGTTATTTTCATTATCCATAATCTTGATATTAATCTCTGGCACTGTCGTTCAGTTCTTTGTGCATATTGCATAATTTTTTTTTATAATTCTGACCATCCTTTGAATTCAGATCATCCCAGACTACACCATCCTGTAGGATAGATGTTAGTATGAATGCAGTTAATTCTAACAATCTTGCCTTCTCCATCATAAGGATTAGCACTGCACAGTATTTTAGAAGTATTATTCCATCTGTGACCAAATTGTGGAATGATCTTCTTAACCTGTTGGTTGAATCGGTTGACCTTCAGAAGTTTATTCGTTATTGCTCTATTGCCTTTCCTCATTGGGATAATTTTTTTTTTTGGTTGGAGCCCCTTGGCTTATAGAAACTTGTTTTCCAGCTATGGTTGTAGCTTGGCTAATTATAGTAATAATAATGTTACTGCTATGCTGGATAAATGCCTTTTGAAAAGTGAGAAAAAACTGTTAAATTCGTGATTGAATTATGAGTTACATACGGTTAAAAATATATTTGGACATTCTAGTTAATTAAACTAGCAAATTTCTTTTTTACAGTATGCATCCAATTAATTTTTTTTTTTTTTTTGTGAGGAAACATCTGGATATTAATAAGCTCACAAAAATAAAAAAAAATTAATTGGATGCATACTGTAAAAAAGAAATTTGCTAGTTTAATTTTTTGTGATCAGTGACTCAAGTCGTCTGTGTACTGATGGCATGCATCATTACCTCCGCCTAGGTTATGTTTTCAAGTCGGTTTATTTATTTATTTGCCTGTGTGTCTGTGGACAGGATTACGTCAAAACTACCACAGATCGATCTTAGGTCATGGACGACCCCAATAAAATTTTGGAGATGATCTGGATTCTATATCCGGATCTACATTTTTCACAATTTTACAGATTACGTCAAAGCAAACTGACGGATTTTGACGAAATTTCCACCACAGATAGATCTTGAAAAATGGACGACTCCATTAACTTTTGGAGATGATGCGGATTTGCATTTTTCACAAATTTACAGATTACGGTAAAACAAATTTAGATATTAGATTTTCACAAAACTTAGCAATGGATAGATGGTGTGCTTCAGATGAAACCATGAAATTTTGGAGGTGATACGGATCAGAATCGCTATTCACCTCTCCTGTAGTCAGCATATGAAAGGTGGGGGGGGGGGGGCGATGTCCGTAGACTTTGGTTAAATGTAGGCATTATTAATTGGCGGAGATCTGAAATCTTTGATTGCTCTTGTTTTAAATTTTGATGTTTTTATTTTATTTTTTTTCATTATAGAAATGCAAAAGTGATATTAAATGCTTGAAACCACTTTTATAAATCTGTTTCACCAAATAGTTGGTTTTTCGAAATACCTTTGTACTTAATTTTATTTGTTTATATGCATTACGTGTATATTACTCATTTCATATTACGTTGGCTAAATACTAAAATGCATGCATTGCTTATAGGGTAAACTAATCATAGTGGTAATTATATTGCTCACTAACTAGTGAAATATGTTTTGAAGCTGAATATTCATTAATTCAATCATTCAACCTGAAAATTTCCGTTTGTATTCAGTTTCAAGTAGTTAACAACTGCTTTGTGGTGTTTTAGGCCTTTTATTGTAACATAATTTATTCTAATTCAGTAAATTATACAGTCTTTGGCTACAGGAATGTTGCTTTCAACATTTATATATATATATATATATATATATATAAATTTCTACCTCATACTTGGGATCGAACGCTGGCCCCTTCTAATGAAAGGCCAGGTCGAAACCAACCATGCCACGAGAGGCCATAAATGAAATCGGAACCTAACACTACCCAGCTGTCAAGGATTTACCTGGCGAGACATCAGTCTCTTACCAGCGAGTTTTACCCAATTTCCCGGCCCACCACGTGACACAATTGGTAGTAATTCATTCAAATTACCCCTAATGAGTCAATATGGATAAATATCAACACAACATCATGTTCAAATAGAAATAAATTTCTACCTCATACTTGGGATCGAACGCTGGCCCCTTCTAATGAAAGGCCAGGTCGAAACCAACCATGCCACGAGAGGCCATAAAAGAAATTGGAACCTAACGCTACCCAGCTGTCAAGGATTTACCTGGCGAGACATCAGTCTCTTACCAGCGAGTTTTACCCGATTTCCCGGCCCACCACGTGACGCAATTGGTAGTAATTCATTCAAATTACCCCTGATATTTATCCATATTGATTCATTAGGGGTAATTTGAATGAATTACTACCAATTGTGTCACGTGGTGGGCCGGGAAATCGGGTAAAACTCGCTGGTAAGAGACTGATGTCTCGCCAGGTAAATCCTTGACAGCTGGGTAGCGTTAGGTTCCGATTTCTTTTATGGCCTCTCGTGGCATGGTTGGTTTCGACCTGGCCTTTCATTAGAAGGGGCCAGCTTTCGATCCCAAGTATGAAGTAGAAATTTATTTCTATTTGAACATGATGTTGTGTTGATATTTATCCATATATATATATATATATATATATATATATATATATATATATATATATATATATATATATATATATATATATATATGTGTATATATATATATATATATATATATATATATATATATATATATATATATATATATATATAAGATGTGTATGTTTGTGTGTATTTATCATGTTAAGTCTTTCACCTACAGCAATTTTCAGTAAATGCTAAAACTATTGGGACCATCAGTTATTTTAAGAAAAGATTTGTATTATCCTCTACCTTTTCGTTATTCCTGAAAATGTTGAATTAACCTACGAAATATCTACACATTGTGAGTCGGTCAAAGATCAAAAGTCAGCTGACACACTACTATGTACAGCTGGACACAAGACTCTCTGGCGCACCTGTCTACGAAGGAGCACTCTGTTACACCTTTACTGCACAGCGAGTAACCAAACAGACACTGTAAGAAACACAGGAACTCGCAGTGCAGTAAGGTTGTGGCTGGGTGCACCTTTTCAGTGCGAGGTGTACCAGGAAGTCCTGTGTCCATCTGTACGTGAGCCTAAGACGATTTCTACAGGAAGGTATTACAATGTTCCCACCTGTAGAGTGAATGGTGACAGGACGGCCATGGCTCGATTCTTTTGCTTTGGGGCTCTAGAAAAGATGCCTAGTGATCCTCTCACGTAGGGGTATGCGAAGTCCACGGCTGTTTCTCTAAGGTCTGCAATTTAGGAAATTGAGGAAGTACTGTAGATCTGTTACTGCTCTAGTTTTAATGGAAAATGCTTTTCAAAATGTTTTGATGCTGTATATATATATATATATATATATATATATATATATATATATATATATATATATATATATATATATATATATATATATATATATATATATATATATATATATATATATATATTTAATGTATACTCACTAATACAGTTCTTTGACTTCTGCAGCCATTTGCATATAAGCACCAATTGAAATAAAATTTTAGTTTTATTCAGGACTTGCAAATTGCTGTTATTTACTTATTAGTTGGTTTGTTGACTTGAAAGATATATCAATAAAGAACAGTATAAACAGTTATGTATTTATAGATATAGAATGCCCCTTTTTACTGAGGTAACGTTAGCTAATGCAGAAGCTGATATATTTACAATACAGTATTTAGTTGTGACTGTGGTGAAGTAATACGTGTCTGAATCTTCTGTCAAAAAGAGTTGAAAATCGAGTATATAAGAGGAATCAGGATGAATTTATGAGTACCAAGGCTTCGAAGAAGGCTGAATGGGGTCATTTGAGAATGCTGAGGGTTGAGGATCTTCGGATATCAGCGGGTTCCTCGTGATGTCCAGAACTGACAATGCTGTTATCCTAGGGTCCTTTATGGTTGGAAACGGTCTTGAGGAACAATGTGGTGGTAGGTTGTTATTTTATTATTATATATTTTTTTGCCCTTTTCCAATTAGTGATGTGATGCATATTTCGAAGGGCCGGGGTTAGTGTCATCAGTGCACCTCACATGGAGTCCAGTAGGCAGTATTTACGGGTAAAGACTCGTAAATACTGCAGTCACTTGTTAGTTTGTCAGTATACCTCTGTTTCCCCTCTGCCTTCCTTCTATGTTGTAAGTCCATTTTTACCACAGTTTTATTTCATCAATGTGAAATAGTTATTCCTCAGTTGCATTAGGTTTTGAATGACCTCTCTAGAATCAGCACTGGTGCAAATGTTCCAAATTCATAAACTTTACTCATAGATTGGTGATATAGTGTTTTCACTTGCATGCTAATTGTGCTTAGTTCAATTCCTGAATTTTCCTCGAGAATTATCTTGTTATAGGACTGTACTTGTTGAAAATCATTGAAAATTGTCTTGAGCGTTTAAACAAGTGGCTCTTATTTAGAAGTGTTTCAATGCTTCATGAGTTTTGCTTTTTGTTCTATGTGCTGTACATCATGATTCTTATCAAAGAAGCCTTTTTCGCTATTTTTCTTCACAAATTTCAAGATAATATTAGTTTACATGTCAGTAGCAGGTGAGTTCTTGAAAGCGTTGACACTGTATATTTATACATGTCAACGTGCCTGTGTATTACTGAGAGGTAGTCATAGTACGATTTGAAACGAGATAAGAATAACCGTTATATTGCTATTCAAAGTAAGATAAGAATAACCGTTAATTAACCGTTTTAGTGTGATTCAAAATAAGAAAGAGTAACTGTAATTTGACCGTTTTAGTACGCTTCGAAATAAAATAAGAATAACCGTTAATTCGTTTACTTGATAAAGCTATAGAACAAGTGGAGAAGCCGACTTCTCGCCTAGCAGCCATTCCAACCATTCCAGTCACTGTTCCATTTGGCAGGGGATTCCCATAGGTCTTGTCAGGTGGATATACTGTCTGGAATCTGTCAGAGAAAGGGGAGTTAGTATAAATGTTCAGTGTAACTTTTTATTAATTCACATGAATTTAAACTTCGACGTCTGCTCTTTGCTTTACGGTGTTAGAACTGGAGCTTGTCTTTCTGATCTTTCATCAGGTCTAGGGCTTCATCTATTACATTTTCCTTGATCTCCTTATTTATTAATTTATTTGTTTGTTTATTTACGTTTTATCTTTAACTGTCCGTAGACCAAATTAGGTTCGACAATACTTTTAACTTTTATTTTTTTATTTGGGATTTTTCTGTATCCTTCCTGGCTATAAGACCCACCATGCATCTTTACTTCCTTTAACCTATTTCTTAATTCATAACACCACTTAAATGAATAAATTAACCAACTGATGAATCCCATTTCATGTTTTCTTCGACCAAGCATTACATATGGCCAATTGGACTTTCTCATAATATGATAAATGATTTGAAACTTACGTGAAATTGAGAGCTTGGCTGAGCGCTCTCACCATGGAGATGTCTGTTCCCGACAAGGGTTCGACGCTGCCGTCGTCATATTCTCGTCCTAACGTACACAAGCCGTAGTTGCTGACGACGGACACCTTGAGAAAGCGTCCGTTCATGTCCGTGTATAGGTGTTGATCATCTCTCCTCGTGAGGTCATGCAGTCGCTGTATGGTCTTAGGCTTTTGAAAGTCGATTTGACCTCTGTGGTGAAAGCTGTAAATATAAATGAACTGTGTATCAGTTCATGACCTAATATGGGAATACTATTAGCATTATGATAAGTATGATGAGCGGTATTTGATTCCATTTTGTTAGGAAATTGGCTAGGACGTTTTATATAAGACCAGCAAAATTTAGTACATGACTAAGTTAAGTTTGCAATGATAATGTTGTACTAACTAACCTTGATTGAGAAAAGTTGTGAATGTCTTTGTTTTATGAATTGGTTGAATGAATATATATATATATATATATATATATATATATATATATATATATATATATATATATATATATATATATATATATAGTTGCAACTTATTTTTATTGGTATCAAATAATAACGACGTCATTGGCCTTTAATATCAAAAGCCGAAAGAACTTTAAATCAATGACGAAACACGAA
>NC_090762.1:23500503-23520503 GCF_036898095.1 Palaemon carinicauda
CCAACCTACTACATTATATATATATATATATATATATATATATATATATATATATATATATATATATATATATATGTATATGCATGCGCGCATATTTTGACTAAATTTCCAGACATAAATACTCTTTCATGGACTTTGAAACTTACCTAATCTCAGTCCGAATACTTCAGACATTCCGTTGTAAGTAAGCGCGTAATCTGCAAAAGGAAAGAATTATAGTCTTTAATGTTAAGATGTAGAAAGCTGATATCTCGAGCATAATAGTCACTATAGTCCATTTCTTTTAGCGAGGCAGATTTGCACCGACTCGCAACGGTGCCTTTTAACTCGGAAAAGTTTCCTGATCGCTGATTGGTTAGAATTATCTTGTCCAACCAATCAGCGATCAGGAAAGTTTTCCGAGCTAATAGGGCACCGCTGCGAGTCTGTGCAAATATGCCTCGCTAAAATTTATTGACCATAATATCAAATATCCTAAAGCGGAAATAAATAAATTAATCTCTTTCTCTTATATGTATTGCAAGTAAAAGTTCAGTGAGGTATTTAACACTGAATTTTGTTATTTTCATTTTGCCGCCTTCACTATTCACGGTGATGGTTTTTAATTATTATGATTCTTATTATTACTAGCTAAGCTACAACATTAGTTGAAAAAGCAAGATGATATAAGCCCAGAGAAAAATACCCCAGAAAGGAAAGGAAATAAGGAAATAAATAAACGATATGAGAAATAATGAATAATAAAATGAAACGTTTCATAGACAGTATCAACAGCAAAACAGATATTTCATATATAAACTATAAAAAGACTTGTGTCAGCCTGTTCAACATATAAACAATCGCTTTAAGTTCGATAATAGGTGTTAACTTTCCAATTTCTCTTTATAGAAGAGAGTCAGATTTAATTCTTTCGGTTCTTAACTTTTTTTTTTTTACATTCATATTTTAAGTTTTAAGTTCTTTTCTATATTATTTCTTAATAAAATTCTCTGGTGTCCATACTACCAGTGAATTGGAAAAAAAATGCAAATCGTAGGTAAGGCATTCCTAAGAGGTGAATGTAAAAGTCTTTATTTTTATATAAAAAATGGGTTATCATATTCCTTTTCTAGTTCAGATGACGAACCCATTGGTATCTTGCTTATATTGCATAGCTTTCTTAGACAATTTCTTCGTAGAATTGAGTGGACGTGATTCATCTCAAATTGAAGGCGTAAAAAATGTGGTCTTGATTTTACCTAACGTTCGAAGAATTGAAATTAATCGCCAGGAAAATCCCTAATGTCATTAGTATTTTCTATTTCAAGAAGGTAAATGAATTTATGAGTGTAAATCAGTAATAGGGCAATTGGTAGGAATAGGCGAAAAGCTTATTATATACATACACAAAAGTAACAAGCCGTCTTAGTCCGGAGCGTCTCGGTTGATTCCACGAGGAAGAGTCTCTTGGCCCTGTGGACTCCAACCTGCTAATGAATCCTCGCATTCTAGCCTGGCTGTTATAACATTTTGACCACTAATAAAATATGCGTCGAGAAAGCACCGTTGAACATGTCCCAGAATTGACTTGGCTCTTTTTGTGCTTTTATGGTAGCAGTTCTTTTTAGAATTTAGATATTTTTATCGGTCTATGAAGGTACAATGTCTAGCTATAATTAAAACAAATGCATCCCCGGAGAAAGTAACGATATGGAATACTTGATTCAAAACGGAATTAAAGTAAGGATTGATTAATACACAAATACTCACTTGTAGAATATTAATATTCCAGTGAAATTAACGTTTTAAAGTTGTTCATTTCTCTGTTGACAACTCTGCTAGCTATTATTTGATTTATACTGAAACCAGTCATAAATATGCGAAGGTTATATACTTGTGTAAACTGATTGAAAAATTCGGGAGACAGTTTTTATGATATTTCATTAACTTTGTTTTTATTTATTTATTATTAAAGCCAAAAATAGCAATTTTTACAGCATTCATAATCCATAAGGCAATCGAGAAATAAGAACTTTTTGTAATCAAGATGAGAATTTCATGAAACAATTCATTGAAGTTACAGTAATTTATCGATAGAAGCTTTCAGGATCTTTGTTGACAAATATCCAATATTCGCTTGACTTTTATGCATGTTTATTTTGTTCCCAATCACTGTTACTCGTTTATCAAAGGCTAGGGTCATTTGTTTATGTGTTTGCTCAATCATGATTTTGAGTAATGATTATTATTATATTATTATTGCTATACAATCTCTCTCTCTCTCTCTCTCTCTCTCTCTCTCTCTCTCTCTCTCTCTCTCTCTCTCTCTCTCTCTCTCTGAGACAGAGGAATAGGTCAATGCGTCAGATATTTTGATTACTACACAGCAATATTTTATTATTATTATTATTATTATTATTATTATTATTATTATTATTATTATTATCACCCCTTATTTCTTTCCTCTGCTAATGATCACTATTATTCGTTATACCTCACCTGAATTAGTCAGCAGTTGCAATATATATTTATTTAGCAGTTGAAGATCTTAGCTGGGACTAATTCATACTATGGAATGCTTAAACGTCTTCCGTTTTCTCACAACCTTCCATCCTTTTAGAGACAAATGTCAATTACTTACTTCGCGAATAGATCCCCATTCATTGCTTTCTTCCTCCTCTTATAATTATTGTTTCCTAGCCTGGGCTAGAAAAGGGTATTAGATCGCCCGTCCCATTGAATTTCCTTTTGAAATCAGTGAATGAATAATAGTTTTACGTAACCCAGAGTATAAAATTTTCCTTCTTGATATGCATTAAACATGTAAATACTATATAATCAATTCTCAACAGATGATCAAGTTGCCTACCTATGAAATAAACGGAAAGAAGTTCAAAGATTTTGAAAGAAAAAAATAACTGACGGCGAAAAAATGTATTCACCAGTTAACGTATAAAGTTTGAAGTTAATAGTCACATAAAAACAAGATTAAAGTTGTTATAAAGGAGAAACTACAGGTTCAAGAAGAGGACACGATTTAATCGTTCTTTTCCTGATTAGTTTAATGCAGCATTTCTACCGTGTTTAAATTCATCTATTTAAAAGCGACTCGACAATTATGTTCAGTTGCCTAAACTAAAACTTCAGATGTACCGACAAAATCAATTTTGCATTGACGTACATCAACTCACAGTCCTGTTGTGGACTCATAAACAGTAAATGAGCATGAACAAAGCCTTCCATCCATGGATCGCGTATGATTATTTTACGAGCAACTCGAAGCTTGAAAAACGCTGATTGACGTGAACAGCCAAATGCTCATGTCTTCAGCTTTGCAGACATGATAAGTGCTGCTTTAAAGGAAGCATTTGAGTGACAACAAAGACAGCCATCAAGCCAACTCGACATGAGAAATGCACAAGTCAATGGTTTGTTTCGGCAGTGACGAGATACTGACTGATTTTAGAAGGAAAATAGCTCGAGTGTGTTTGATAATGAATGTCCCCGGTTGATTTTAAATGCTGATGAGACCATGACACACAAGTTCCAAATCGTTATTTGAACAGCTTAGGGCCTCATATCGGGGAGTGCCGTGTGTCCAATTCATGTGGTGCACTGTTGACACTGAGATTTTGTGCAATCATTTCGGTCTCTAGCTGCACTTCCTCTCATCCATCTTAATGTCCAATCTCTTTTACTTTTTACTAAGAAATGTAACCCTAATTGCGAATATTCCCCCAGTCACTCATCGGCCCTGAAACGCTTCCGCAGCTCCAGCGCCGGCCCATATGGCTCAAACTTATGAATACGGTTCAACAACTGAAACAATTTAGATATCAATCCTGTTAAGGAGGACGGAAGCAGTGTAGGCCTATTTCTAAATGATATAGGCTTATTTTTGGACTTGATGATCCCTTAGTTGATCTTAGCAGCAAATTGCTTACCGGGTGGTAAGTTTTAGAAGAGACTTTAGCTATGGTAAGCAGCTTTTCTAGGAGGACACTTCGAAATCAAACCATTGCTCCCTAGTCTTGGGTGGTGCCATAACTTCTGTACCTTGGTCTTCCACTGTCTTGGGTTAGAGTTCTCTTGCTTGAGGGTACACTCGGGCACACTATTCTATCCTATTTCTCTTCCTCTTGTTTTGTTATTTTTTTTATAGTTTATATAGAAGATATTTAATTTAATGCTGTTGCTCTTCTTAAAATATTTCATTCTTGTTTCCTTTCCTCACTGGGCTATTTTCCCTGTTAGCCCTTAGGCTTGTAGCATTCTGCTTTTCCAACTAGGGTTGTAGCTTAGCAAGTAATAATAATGATAATGGCGTCGCAGCATGAATGAAGAATAGCATGGGACCAACAACCTCATTCAAGATTTTCTGAAAAAAAAAAAGATATGTTTTAGTTGCTTATTTGGGCTATTATCTCTAACGATGAGCAATAATATGACTGTTCAAGTTCTGAACTTAGGCCGTGATTATAATTTGGATGACTGACTTAATATAAGGCCTGCTGTTTTATATAAAGGTACCGAGATTTCGACGTACTTTTATGAGAAAAAGTATTTGCCAAATATATATTTTTCTGCAGAAATCCTAAATTGGAATATAACTGTCATAATGATGCCTATCGAAAAATTTCCATTATAATAGTGTTTGCGACTCGTCAAAAATGACTGCTTAATATTTAAATAGATATGCACACATACGCACACGCAACCCCCCCCCCCCTCTCACCAGGGCATGGCTATTCCCTCTCCCCTTACCGGTAGGACGGGGAGGGCTGAGTGGTTGGAGAAATAACGGGAGTTACCGGAAAGAAATTATATATATATATATATATATATATATATATATATATATATATATATATATATACACACATATATATGTATTTATATATATATATATATATATATATATATATATATATATATATATATATATATATATATATATATATATAATCATCAGCAGTTGGTAGTCCACTGGAGGACAAAAGCCTCAGACATGTCCCACATGTGTTTATGTTTTTCTATGCCAGTCTGTAACCGAAAATTATCTTATCTCGTCGATCCATTGTCTTCTCTTCCTTCCCCTGTTTCATTTGCAATCTCTATGGACCTATTCTGTTATTCTTCTTGTCCACCTGTTATATGTCATTTTCATTATATGCCCTGCCCATCTTCATTTCGTTTTCTTACATGTTGTTAGAATATCTTCTACTTTAGTTTGCTCATGTATCCATGTTGCTCATTTTCTGTCTCTTAGCGTTATTTCCATTATTGTTCTTTCCATAACTCTTTTGAATTGTAACTAGCATATGTTCTAATGCTTTAGTAAGGCTCAACGTCTCTGATGCATAAGACCATCTGATAAAGACCATCTGATAAAATACTTATCTTTTTAGAAAAAGTGGCATGTAACTTTTCATAAACTCATTTTCTTACAAAAAGCTCCATCCCATATGTATCCTTCTTTTAATTTCGGTCTTATGCCCTAAAGACTTTCATTTCTGCTGAAATTTGGATGGAATCAAAAGCTTTCTCAGTCTATAAATGACATACATAGTGGTTTGTCATACTCTTGATTTTTCCATTAGCTACTTTCTTGGTTGACCAAAGTCTAGTTGTCTCTCTGTTTGGTCTAATGTACTCTTTAGATATTATATATATATATATATATATATATATATATATATATATATATATATATATATATATATATATATATATATATATATATATATATATATATATATATATATATATATATATATATATATATATATATATATATATATATATATATATATATATATATATATATATTATATATATATATATATATATATATATATATATATATATATATATATATATATATATATATATATATGTACAGTATATATTATGTATATATTACTTTCTGGCTCAGTGTTATTCCCATTATTGATTTTCCATAACTCTTTGAGTTGTAACCTGCATAATATACGTTCTAAGGCTTTAGTAAGGCTCTAAGTACCGTAGGCATAAGTTAATAGTGGTAAGACCATCTGATAAAATACTTTACTTTTTAGAGAAAGTGGCTTTTTAATTTTCATAAACTCATTTGCTTACTAAAAGCTCTCCATCCCATAATTATTTCTTCTTTTAATTTTGGTCGTCTCATGACCTAGGGGTACACTTACTATCTGTAGTAAGTACGTATATTCATTAGCAATCTTTAGAGGTTTATCCATAACCCTTATTTGTTGTCTGTATTTTCATTGAACATTATATTTGTTTTACTCATATTAATTTTTAGCTTTACATTTCTGCTTTCTTTATTCAAATCTTCTATCATCTTTTGCAATTCCTCTCATGATTCACTAAATAAAACTGTGTCATCTACAAATCTCAAGTTTTTAAGGTATTCCCCAATAATGTTAATCCCTGCATTTTCCCAATCTAAATCCTTAAAAAGTTCTAGGCACACCGTGAATAATTTAAGAGAGACGAGGTTGCCCTGTGTAACTCCTTCCTCAATCAGAATTTAATGACGATCTTTATGTAGTTTTAAGATCGCTGTACTTCACGTATCGATATCTTCAAGTGCTCTAACTTGAAATTCATCTATTTCTTGTCTCTGAAGGGCTTTCATTACTGCTGAGATTTTGACAGAATCAAAAGCTTTTTCAGAGTCTAAATGTCATACATAGTGGTTTATCACACTCTTGATTTTTCCTTTTGCTACTTTTTTGGTTGACCAAAGTATAGCTGTCTCTCTCTTCGGTCTAATATACTCTTTGTGTATATATATATATATATATATATATATATATATATATATATATATATATATATATATATATATATATATATATATATATATATATATATATTCATCATCATCATCATCATCTCTTCCTATGCCTATTGACGCAAAAGGCTTCAGTTAGATTTTGCCAGTTGTCTCTGTCTTGTGCTTTTAATTCAATACTTCTCCATTCACCATCATCTACTTCACGCTTCATAGTCCTCAGCCATGTATGCCTGAGTCTTCCAACTCTTCTAGTGCCTTTTAGAACTCAAAAGTTTGGTGAACAAATCTTACTTGAGTACTGTAAAGAGTATGCCTAAACCATCTCCATCTACCCCACACCATGATCCCAACCACGTATGGTACTCGAGTAATCTCTTATAGTTTAATTTCTAACCCTGTCCTGCCATTTAACTCCCAATATTCTTCTGAGGGCTTTGTTCTCAAATCTTCAGTCTGTTGGATATTGTTTCATTGTCATACCACGACTCATGTCCATAAAGTAACACCAGTCTCACTAAACTGATATATAGCCCGATTTTTATATGTTATTTCAGGGAATTTCATTTCAAAATTTTACTTAACTTAGCCATTATCAGATTTGCTTTTTTCGGTCTTTCGTTAAACTCCAAATTTAAAGACCCTGTATTAGAGATCATAGTTCCTAAATATTTAAATGATTTTACCTCATTAATTATTTCTCCTTCCATTGATATTTCATCTTCCATTGCATATTCTCTTATCATCTCTCTTTCTTCTATTTATCTTGAGCCCCACCTCATTGCAATACCTGTCGTGTTCGGTAATAAGGACAGCGTTTTTAGCATACTATGCCTTTGTGGGTCAGCTAATTTCTTATTACCAATCCTATTACTGAGAATAAACTTATTGGCTGGTAATTTTCCAAGTCTTTTGTGTCTCCCCTTTTTCTAAATTAGTATACTGATAAAGATTTTCCAAGCTGTATGTATAGAATATTCTTGTAAACATTTGGTGTAAAGTTCAGCGAGGTTTACTACCATGAAATCTCCTCCATCTATTATTAAATCAATTGTCATGCCATTTTCTCTCTGCTTTGCCCCTTTTCATGCCTTTTAATGCTTTCTTTACTTGTTCTACTGTTACTTTTGGTAACGGTCCGTGTGTTTCATTATTTCTATTGGCAGTCATTTCTTATATCTTTATTGTATAGCATTGGATAGAAATTCTTTGCAATTTTTATCACTCCATCTGTATTGTTGATAATATTTCCATTTTCATCCCCTAAGGTAAATATCTGTGGGTGATACGTTCCAAGTTTTTTTTTTTTTTTCATCAATTTGATGTCTCTTCCTTTAGTGTTTCCTCGCATTTCGTGTGATTGTGTTTACGAATGTCTTGGTTCTTTTTTTTAATTTGTTTATTGTTTTGGATAGCTCTGTTAATTCTGTTTAATCTTTCTTAGATTTTCCCCTTGGTTCCAATATTTTCTTTATTAAGTTTTTTTATATTTCTTTTAGTTTTCCTTGATCTTGTCACACACACATATATTTATATATATATATATATATATATATATATATATATATATATATATATATATATATATATATATATATATATATATAAAGTATATATCTGTAAATGTATATATTTATGCTTATGTCATCATCATCATGAGCCATTGTTAGTCCACTGCAGGACAAGAGCCTCAGACATGTCCTTCCAACGGGCCTGTTTATGGTCTTTCTGTGCCAGTATATCAGTGCCATAGAAACTACCCCCTCCTCAGTGGGGGCACCGAGAACACAATATATCTGTATGGGCATTGTCTCAGAAAAAAATACTATACCAGCAAACGTTTTGAATAAACAAAATAAGATTGGCAGGTTTTGCCATCGTGGAATTATAGAAAAAATATAGAACACGTTTAAGGTTCGTATCTATTCTTCCCATCATGGTAAATGTAATTGTGAAACTTGACTTGTAAACTAATAAGAAACTCAGTTACCTAGCTCCCGTTGAATTGTTTTCATTATACTCCATTTTTTCCATTGCATAAGTGTTCCTACTTGAGCATACTTAAGAATATTATTAATAGTTTCTGTATTCATTATCCTCATTAAAAAGACTATACAAACTTATGCGAAGGCAATATAAAGTAGATAATGTTGTGTAACCTCGAGAAATTCTTTAGGGAATAAAATGTCAGGACTTATAATTTTGTTTTCTATTGGACTTTGCTATTATCTGACCATAGATAGACAGCTGTGAAATCATTTAAGGTTAAACTTCCTTAGAATCCCACCTAGCGCTTTTGTTGTAATTTGTATTTTTACTTTTCATAATCAATCATTCATTCTGCATGACAGGGGCTTTATTATGCAACTACATGTAGGTAGGCTCAAACTTTGTGAAGAGCAATGATTGACAATGAGGGAGACAGGTAGAGCCTTCCGGTCTGGAAGAGATGCATGGGGAACGAGTAGTGGCCTCCTGTCGCCTAAGTCTAAGAGCGGAATTCATCTCAATGGCAATATGAGGGTCTATTACTGGAATAGCACCCTAGAGAAGAGAGACAAACCTTTCACGATCCTCACTATGGAGAAAATTGAGTTTCAAAGGAAGTTCTCAATGGGTTCCCTAATGTTTTAGACGTGTCTTTAGGCGCGTCTGCCACTAGGCGAGTCTGATGGGCTAGCCGAGTCTCTTAACGAGATAAGACTGCCGACAAGACCTGCTCGGTGGCAGGGAGAAGCCATTTATCCTCAGTGGAATCACTCAAAAAAGGGAACCTAACAGATGAAAGCAGTCTTTCTCCCACAGGAAGAAGATCAATGCCTGCCATTGTTATCCGCGCTGCTTCCCGAAAGAAGGAAGGCCTCTGAAAAGAAGCTGGCATAGGAAGTCTCCCGCAGAAGTGGTGGATTAGATAAATTCTAAAACCTGTAGACAAGATCCCCCAAAGGGCATACCATGTAGGTGCAGGAAGTGTTTCCCGTGAACGGGAAAACAGACAAATCTCTGCCGTCACCGTAGGCAAATCTTCCCGAGGGAAAAAGGTGCCTTTCCAGGAATTTAAGAGACGGTATGATTTGTGCTTTGACCATAGCTCTGAGGACGTTTGGTACCGTATAGGGCCTCCCCCCCCCCTTTCTTTTTACGTTTTCTTTGGAAATGTCAAATCCGGGAAAATCAAGGAGATTGACTCCCTGGATGAGATTGTCGCCTGGCAACATCCCTATCTGGACAGTATCTTGATCAGATCTCGTAGAGAACCAAAGGAAAGGAAGAACCCTGGTGCCAAAGAACCTGGGATCTGGCTGTTCCTGAAGAGGTTGGATTTGATGAAGATTGATGCGGTCTTGTTGAACCTGTGGAAGTTTCTGCAGGCTGATGACCATGTCTATAGCTACCCACATTCGATATGACAGTAGGATCTCTCCTGAGATTACTCCAATCCACAGATCGTGGTAAAATTGAGAGGTCTTGGAGGAGCTTGAGACTGTTAGGATCAACCAGTCGTCCCGAAGTCTTTGGAGACAAGGCCGATCCTGAAGGGGAAGGTTGACCTTAGGGTAAAAACCCCTGTGACAACCTTCAGTGCTAGCTAACCTGAAGCACCATTCCCTGACATGACAGGCTGAAGATGGATGTCCAGTAAAGGGGACTAGTAGTATTAGTGCTAGTGGTTGATCCTGTACAGGAACCCATGGCTAACTATTTGTGTGATCGCCGCCCGCCTTCCCCTTGCCTAACAGGGTTTAAAGATCAAAATTGTTCCTCGAGGAGAGGCTGAAACTCGAGACTTCTGTAAAATTTGACCGAAGAAGCTCGGCGGTACCTTGACGAACCGCGTCTTCCCATGAGACTGGATGTTCTGATGGCGAGGATAAAGAGAGACCTACTAAAGGATGGAAGAGACAAGAGAGTATCTCTTATAGCTTGGATGTGGACTCAATGTCCTTGGTGAAAAACACAAGCTGAGTATTTCGAGCTCATAGGAGGGTTTTTTTTCATTACAGGAAAAACCTCACTCTAAGATGAGAAAGGAAGACATTCCTGGAACAAATCCGACCGAAGGGAGAGCTCCGGCTACGTAAGAGTCATTGTCCGAGTTCACGAACAAGACTGAGTCTAGTGAAGGGTTGTGCAAATATGTTTCTCCAGGAAAGGATTTCGTGAATGAAGGATGAAGGCTCTCACACGAAGGTCCAAGGGCATATAGGCTGACGTAGACCGGGGGCGCACAAGATGCTGACAACCTGAGGTGTTCTAGTAGGTCACCCATCCCAGGTTGACCAGAATTTTAGCAACTAAGAAGGCATAGCTGTCGTACTAGACAGCAATAAATTCAATTCTCTAAAACCAAGGGAATGAGAGGGGCCTGTAACCCCATGGGGTTGTGTCCCCGATGCAGGAAGAGGATCAAATTCGAAGAATCTGTCTCCCAAACCGCATCCGAGATCCGATTTGCGGCCAGAGCCTGCGTAAATAGCGCAGTTCCTATCCACGCAAAGTCGGCTCGTGAGGTAGTCCCATACCATAACGTGAAACAATGGAGAGGGATGTGCAGAAGCAGTAACCTGGTCCTTGAGGCACATTGTATGTAAACCATTCTGTAGTAGGAACGAGGAGTAGGTGAAGAACGTACATTCATGAGGGATGAACGCCTACGAACATGCCGCATTTAATGAAGAATCCAGGCTACCTGAATGCGGTTTCTTTGAAGTTCGGAGAAGGAGATGAAAACCTCGGGAATGAAAAAAACCCTGTTTGTGAGAACAAACAAACCCTAAAAGTTGAGAGGTATAAAGCGCCAAGTTTAAGCCCTTGTGCATTACCCTGGTCATCGATTGAGGTAGCTGGGTTAGGTTCCAAGAAGGAAATCTGTGTTAAACGTCTTAAACTCTACGTGGGAGGGCTACCGAAGTAGCATAAGCCCAAGAGAGAAGGCTATCTATGTCGTCTAAATGAGAGTACTTTCTGAAGAGAGACTCCTGGAAAGACCACACTTCAGTGAAGTGAGGATCTCAGACAGAACGGATCGTTCCAGAAGTGTCTTTACCCCGGAAGGCAAAGAATTTAGAGTTAAACTGTTAGAAGCTGAAAGAGGTTGGTGAATCTAACAGCAATCTAGAGAAGAGCTGCCTAGTGATGATCCTGAGCAGCTTAAAGATGATCACGAGTCAGCGAACAGCAAACGACAAGCAAGCAAACGGCAAGCTAGCGAACGTTGAGCTAACGAACGGTAAGTTGCTGCATGGCAAGTCAGCAAACATAGAGCTGTAAAACGTCGAGCCGTTGATCAGCAAACTGGCGGCCAGCAAGCAGGCGATTGGCGAGCTGGCGACTATTGGTGAGCTGACGACTGAAAAGCTGACAACCCGGGAGTTGCAATAAGCAAGCTGGGGAAAGGTCGAGATGCGAGCTGGTGATTGGGGAGCTGGCAATCGACGAGCTGGAGATTGCTGATCGGTGAGATAGTGAACAGCAATCTGATATGACGACCAGCAAGCTAGTGAACAGCAATCTGATATGATGATCGGCGAGCTGGCAATCAACGAACGGAGAGCTGGTGAACAGCACTAGAGTTTGACGATCGGAAAGCTGGCAATAGACAATTGGCAAGTTGGCGATTGCCGAATAACGAGCCTACAATTGGCGAGTTGGAGATCGGTGATCAGCCATCATGAGTTGGAGTTCAAAGTGCTGACGATTGGCAATTGTCAGTGATTGGCAATTGGCATCTGACAGGCTGGCGATCGGCGAGTTGACGTTGGCAATCTGATGATTGGCGAGTGACGAGATGGAGTTAGGTGATTGGTGAGTTGATGATCGGCAAGCTGACTATCAGCAGACTGAAGACCGGCGACCGGCAAGCTGATGATGGGCGAGTTGCATGAGTTTGAAGGGCGAGATGTGTCTGCTGAAGAGACGTGACAGCAGAGTGAGAAGAATCTGGGCGAGACGAGTGCTGGACGAGGTCTAATCCAAAGATGAAGAACGGGAAAGGGATGAACCCAATTCCTACTGAAGGAGAGACTAAAACAGATGAAGGAAGTCTCCCTGCAGGCGGGAAGGTGACTAACATCTTCTGCCGCTGTCAGCAATTCTCCCTGCAAGCAGGAAGACTGCTGAACAGTGGCTGGTGGAGGAACTCTCCCTCGGAAGGGAAAGTTCCAACACCTGGAGAAGAACCTCCGGGCAGCACACTCTGCTTCCCTTCCACAAGTTCTATCCCAAATCAATGGTGGACATTGAGTGTTGCCTAAGAAAGAAGACGAAGCGCGTTCTCTGGATTCCCCATGAAGGGGTTACCCGAAGAAAGAACAAATGTCAGCGTGAATGACGGAAATGGATGAATCCAATTCCTGCCAGAGAAATCCTCTGAAAGGGAAACCGAAACACTTGAAGGAAGACTCTCACGCTTAAGAAAAGTTACCATCATCTGCTGACACTGTCAGCAAGTCTCCTCACAAGCAGGAAGATTGTTGAACAGCGGCTGGTGGAGGAACTCTCCCTCGTAAAGGAAAGTTCCAACCCTTGGCAGCAAAAATCCGGACAGCACTCCCCACTTCCCGTAAATGAGCTCTATCTCAAATTGAAGGTTGACATAAAGTGTTGCCTGAGAAACGAAGCTGAAGCTTGTTTCTGAGTTACCCCGTGAAGGGATTTACCTGCAGTCTGAACAGCTACTGCTGCAGAGGTCCAGGACTGCCGCAATTGCAGGTGAAGAAGATGAAGGCTGGCAGGACCATCTGACTTCGCACACCTGTTGTCGGCTGCTAGCGTTGAAGAAAAACAAGCAATGAAGAATTAAAAATTCTCTTTGGGGGATGGAGACCTAACCCACCGATGGAAGAGGTTACCCTCCAAGAGACGCAGGAATCCAAAGCACCATCCGTGAAGAGGATCAACACCGAAGTCCAGCTCTGGGTAGGCTGCATAGGGTAGTTACATCTCGTTAAAAAGTCCTATGGGTAAGTTTCAGCATCACTATTAAATAGCGTACGGTTTGTTTAGTGACGGAACGAAGATTCTGTTCTAGCATCATTAAAAGCTACAGTCTGAAAGTTGATACCTTCAAGGTCTAATACTTTTCTTGCCATCTTTCCCTCAAACAAGGGCTTTATACGGCCAGTGTGTTTCCTGTCCCATTAGTATATATTGGGCCTCAATTCTAATACCCTCTTTGGCCCTAGTGCTATATCATATAACCCAAATTTCAGAAATCCATAGTCTACTAGTATACTGTATCTATTTGATTAGTTGCTAAAAGTATAAATGCAACTCTGTTGTGTTTAAAAAGTTGGGATGTTATTTTATCTATGAATAGATTATGTGTTGAGAATTAAAGTATATTCCTTATTGACTGATAACTCTTGTCACGCTGCTGCAGTACTATTGCCTCAAATTTACTGAAAATCATGAATTGTAATAGTTTGACCAACAAGTTATAGAGCTATAAGGCCAAAGGATTTGCCAACCAGTCTCATTCTTTTAGTTGTGTGTACTGTATATCATTCATTATCATCATACCTTATGTTTTCATGATTGTGAATAGGAAAGAGATAATTGAAATAGCTAGACATTGATATGCAAAGGAAAGGGAAGAAATTATGAAAGCATTATAGGATGGATTCATAAGAATGATGCGAAGAACCTTTAGGGTTGGCTTCAGTACATAGTGAGAAACAAAAGATGAGAGAACCACTTGCCATAAATAATATGAATCTGAAAATCAATTACAGTACTTTAAAGTTCGAAAGGGGAATGTTTCTTTTTTTCTTACAAATGACAACAAATGATTTGAAATATATCAAATTTATTTGTTCATATACAGTATTATAATGCTAAAAATTGCTATTTATAAAGCAGCAACCGCTAATATAAACAATTACTGTATAATATAATTTGAAAAAAAAATTAAATTTCTTTGCCCAACAAAATCAAAGTTTTGGACCACAGGCATCTCTAATCGCAGTAATAAGAGGCTGCTGGCGAGCTGCTAAAAGACCGGTATCTGGTGCAGATTCCCATATAATCTTTTGCAGTTGCTTGAAGGATGGATGAGAAGAACCCCCGGCTAGGCCAAGAATCACAGATTCACTTGTGGTAAGGAAAGCCCCAGAATCTCTCATCCTTTCAAATGAATACATTCTGAAAGTAAGAAACAGAACATCTAATTTTAAAGTTTGTCTTCATGATGGATGATGAGATTAATATTCTCAATGAAACTTAGAACATACTTTGATTACTTTGATACTGTTTTAGAGGGAAAATTAGTGCAAAAATAAGTTTTCTAACTTTCTGCTCAAATATATGACTGAATCTTTGAAAACAGTTTTTTTTTATATACTATCCCTCTTTCATTTATATCCACAATCATGATCTTTTTGACTCTCCACAAGGCACTGCTTTTTTTGTCTGATAAACATGATGTATTAGTCTTAGCATTAGGTACCTATCAATCAGCTGACTCACTTTTCATGTAGTCTGAATAAAAGACAGTGAGATATATAAGGCTGTGATGAATGAACTCAATCCTTTATATGAGTAATAAGCTTGTATTACAAAATAATTACATCATAACCCCGACACTAAAATTGTATACGACTGAATTACAATTCTGGCGAGATGATCTGCTCTAAAAGCTGAACAAAACAACTACTCATAAATCGTAAAATCCTTCAGATTTTAAGTATTACAGATTACTTGTAATATTCTTACATGGTCCTGCAGTTGCCTTGACTACTGCTATATCTAAAGGGCATGATTTCACTTGATTTCTATGAACGTAACTTTAAGCATATTCAAGTATTAGAAGAAGGCAAACAATTTGTAAACATAAAACAACCTTTCCATAGCAAAAGACTTATTGGATGATCGATTACAGTAAAAGCATAAGCTCTAGAAAACTCCTGATCTAGTTGTAGAGGAGTTACAGGTTATCATCATATTCTTGAACTCTTGAATTCTACTGAAAACTAATCTTAATAAAGGAAATACCAGTGGTGAAAAAAATATATGCCTCTAGGTTATACCACAAGTGCATGAAGGTCTTCTTCTATGCCAAAAGGTTTGTCAAGCAATAGTCTGGGACCTTTGTGTTCAAGTTTGAGGCAAACGTGTCCCCAAAGGAGTAACATGCCACAGAATCAAACCCCTTCTTATTTGGAAGAACAGACTCCCTACTCAAAGTATCTGAAAGAATTTTAATCTTTCTTAAAATCAAACTTAAGTGTATGAACAGCCTCCTCTCTTTTACTAATGCAAAGATGGCAATGATTAAATGGAAAATGCTTATGAATCTGGAGTTCACTTGAATAACAGTCAGAGTTGTATGACAACTGATGGACTGTTAATAGGTTGATAAAATCAAAATTGACACTAATACCAACTAACAGTGCTCAAGTCCTAAAGGATGGTGAATATATTATTATTATTACTATTGGTTGGAAAAGCAGAATGCTACAAGCCCACATGCTCCAATGGGGAAAGTAGCCCAGTGAGGACAGGAAATAATAGAATAGCAAATGAACTACACAAAATTTAAAATATTTTCAGATCAGCATTCAGCAGCAAAGAAAGAAAAAAGTAGTTTGAACTTCCATCAGTTCAAGTGTATATTTGATATGTGAAAAATATAGGAGTGGAATAACAACCATGGCGGGATTAGAAGGGGTAGTTGGCTTGATGTATTAAGCCTTATAGAGTAAAAGAAAATGGCATTAACACATATGCATAAAAATTGAAGTACTTTCACATGCATGAATATGTAAGTTACCGTATGTTGCCAATTTGCCTAAAATATGAAGGAAAGCTTTTAAGATGAAAAATACCACTTGGAGTGCAGGGATATTTATGTAAAATTTATATTGCTGTGACCAGGTTCTTAAGGATTACTAGTCTAGAAGATGAATTCCCTAAACCTCCTTTGAAGAGTCTGCAAACTCAAAATTCTCCAATGAAGAAGAGAGAGGAACTTTTACTTTCAGGCTGTCATCCAGCTGTAATAATGGGTACACTTTTATCTCTGGAAAAACTGCCACAATAAGAGTCTACTAAAAGCACTAGTTTCAAAAAGCTATTAAGTTGTACAGTATCTTGAAAGATATTTCCTGAATTGACTGTGAAGAATAAGTTTATGTAGGGAAATCCAGTGATCTGGACACAGTTTAGATACACTTTTCACTACATCCATTGAATCCACATGTAAAATAAAAAAAAATAAAAAAGTATTTTTCCTTCTGTACTAGGCTTTGAACCAAACCAAGTTAGTAAGAATGGGTTTCTAACTAGTGTCCACGAGGCTATGAAGATGCCATATGTATGTAAGTGTATAAGTTGTGAGTAAATTTTAATATATATATAAATATAAATATTTCCTCTTCAGTGAATTTAAATATTTAAAATTGGAAAAGTAGAAATAAACTATACTAGTTACCATCTACAAGAGAGAAGAAACTGGAACAAAAATGACTACAAAATTACCGAGGGACTCATTCTGCATCAAATAGAAGAAAAAAAATCTTCATGGCCCACATCTAAGCAAAAGGTAGAAAAACCATACAAAAATAAGTGGAAGGTTCTCTTCTGGATTGACTAGTAACAGAACGGATTTTAATAGTATCCAGGGTCCCTTTACACTTCACCTTTAAAGGAGTAATTCAAAGATGAAGAAATGAGTGGAAATTTTTCTGCCATGCTGTTCAGCTATCAGTCCAGTAACATGATGTCATAGAACCTAGTGAGTGAGTTGTATAAATTCATATTCTAGGCTGAGAATGTTATCTTTATTGAAAAGTGACATGAAAATGTTGATTTCTTCATGTTCATACACTTGGATGGAGAGCTTTCACATGATGTAATACATTTTGTGAAATAATGTAACCTTTAGACGGCCAAAATTTATGCCGCCCAATGTCATAAGTTTGTAGTACATAGATAGCCATCATCAACCTTGAAGGGCCAAAGCACTCATTACAAACCAGAGGTAACCATGGATATTGAAAGAAGATTAAAGGAGAATAACTTCATGAATAACTACAGTGGAAAAAAAGAGGGGATAAAAAAATAACACATTAATAGAATCGTCAATAACAAAAGGACAATAAAAATTTCTCATACCTGTCTACCATGGATCGAGAAGAGCATGCATCTACCACCAGATGGACATCTAATCCAGCATCAAGAAAATCAAGAGCAGTTTGTTGCACACAGACATGGGATTCAATGCCACACAGCACAATAGCTTTTACCTATAATGCAAAGTACAGTTAAAATTAGACCAGATAACTTGCAATATACAGTACTTAAGAAAAATTCACCAGTATTGAACTTTCATACTTTATTTTTACAAAAAGTAAATATTGTATGAACATTTATTAGTATATATAACTACTTTTTTTGTTATGATAAGTCAAGTTTTGGTATGGAATTTTTGAAAATATAAATATCTGAACATAGAATTACAAAAACAAAATAACTTGAAAGTTAAATATTTAAACAAAAATAAAGAATGCTCAATGTAACACATATCAGATTTAAAAAAATACATACAGTACCAGTAGTAAAGATATCAAAGTTACCTTGTTTTTGCACATCTAACAGAAATTTTGAAAGCAAATCCTACACTTGAATAACAATAAATCAATTGGAATTTTATAACCAACGTAGGAGTTCTGAAGGAAGGTTTTTCTTATTCAATGGAAATTCATTTAGGTTGATTGTACCTAATTAATAATGGAGATCAAAAGCAAAATTGATAGAAAAGGAATCTCAAAGGTGCACAGTTTGTGTACAGATAGTTACTAAACTAAGTTCCTGTAAAAGAACTGAAAATAAATTGTTACAGTAACAGGACCTATTTTAGTTAGTATTTTCATTATCTAACCCAATACTATGTGAAACATTTTATCTAATTAATATAAATAAGTAAATAGGAAAGAATATTCTTTGCATTGGCTTATGCAGAAGAAATATGCCCAAATAAAATATTTATTTTTTCTTTGAGGCAAAGAATGTAATTTTGAGTTTGTATATTTTTCCCATCTAATTTTGAAACCATGCAATCTGGTGTAATAAAGTTCTATTTATGTACATAAATAGCTTCAATGAAAACAGAAGAAACTATCTAAAATCACTAATACATCTGGTACAGTTCATTTCAAGAAAGTAAATGCATAACTTGGCAAACCTCTTTATCTTTGATGATTTCCTGCACTGGAGGAAGGCACATTGAAAATTTTGTTTTATCAAAAATTGGAACTCCATATTCCTGGACCCCCAACTCAGGCACAGTGCTTCCTAAACCTGAAAACAATCGACAGGTTGATAAACACAAGAAAAGAACACATCTTGACCTATTACAAAAGACAATCAATTCTCTTTGGCTATACAATAGTGTGCCAAACATCTCAGAAAGGAGCATAACTGTTTTTATATACAGTATAGATTAAAATAAGTGAAAGGTGAAAACCACTGAAAACTGGCATAAAAAAGACAGCTGAAGTATTATGATGTGTGATATCTTAGAAAAAATATATAGCCTACCTGTATAGAGGAAGACATTTACATAATAAAGCAATACAAAGGCAATTAAAGAGAAGAAATAACTTAAGGCTCTAGTATGGAACTCAGGTAGAGAAGATGAAATGCAGTAGAATTATTTAGGGAAAGGGGAGGGAAGGTAACAGGCATAGGCCTATGGCAGTGGCAACTGTTTATCACTAGTTTTATTATTAAAGATAGTAGGTTGGTCAGGGCACCAGCCACATATTGAGATACCACCCGAGAGTTAGGCCAAACATTACTACATTGAATCTCTCCCTTTGGTTATGGCTCATTTTTCCTTTGCCTACATACTTAATAGTCAGGCCTATTTTTTTCCACATTTTCCTCTGTCCTCATAAACCTGACAACACTGAAATTACAAAACAATTCTTCGTTGCTCAAGAGGGTAACTACTACACTGTAATTGTTCAGTGGCTACTTTAATCTTGTTCTCTAATCTTGGGTAGTGCCATAGCCTCTGTACCATGGTCTTTCACTGACTTTGAGTAGAGTTCTCTTGCTAGAGGGTATACTCAGACACACTAGTTTATCTTATTCACTCCATCTTATGATTTTGAAGTTTTTATAATTTATAAATGAGAGATTATAAATGAAAGATCAATTTTAATGTTTTTACTATTCTTAAAATATCTTAACCCTTCTACCCCCAGGCTCTTTGGGAATT
>NC_090762.1:23525503-23550757 GCF_036898095.1 Palaemon carinicauda
TGGCAGATAATATCTGGAAATTAAGAATATCAGAATGGGTCCCCAGAAACTCCCTAATTTTAATAGTCATGCCTTCTCCATTATGAGAGTAGTGTACTTTGATTGGCCAGACAATACTACACTAGATCCCTCTCACTGGTTACGGCTCATTGCATCTTTGCCAACACATCACACAATAGTCTGACCTATTCTTAACACATTCTCTTTCCTCATACACTTGACACTGAAATTACCAAACAATTCTTATACTTCTCAAGAGGTTAACTACTGCACTGTGATTGTTCAGTGGCTACTTTCCTCTTGGTAATGGTAGAAGAGTCTCTCGAGCTATGGCAAGCAGCTCTTCTAGGAGAAAGACACTCCTCAAATCCAAAATCAAACCATTGTTCTCTAGTCTTGAAGGTACATCTGGGCACACTATTATATCTTGTTTCTCTTCTTCTCGTTATTTTGAAGTTGTTATCTTGTTATTTTCAAGTTTTTATAGTTTATTTACAAAAACTTTATTTTAATGCTATTATTGTCCTTAAACTTCTCGTAGTTTTTTTTATTTCCTTTCCTCACTGAGCTATTTTTTTCTGTTGGAGCCCTTGGGCTTATAACATTCTGCTTTTCTAACTAGGGCTGTAGCTTAGGAATTAATAATAATAATAATGATAATACAGTAGCACACAGTATTTTAGGAGTTTTATTCCAGCTATGACGAATTTGTGCAATGGTCTCTCTAATCGGGTAGTTGAATCTGTAGAACATTTTGAGTTTAAATTTGCAGCTAATGTTTTTATGTTTAACAGACTGACGTCTCTGTTCATAGTTTATATATGAATGATCCGTTTTAATGTTACTGTATTACTATTTTTCCCAGTTGGAGCCTTTGGCTTATAGCATCTTGCTGTTCCTACTAGGGTTGTAGCTTGCCTAGTAATGATGTGTGTATATATATGTATGTATATATATATATATATATATATATATATATATATATATATATATATATATATGTATATATATATATATATATATATATATATATATATATATATATATATATATATATATATATACAGCTTTGCCAGTATCAACGTCACCGGTCCCCGGACCCTCGACAGCTCCTGATATTCATATTGCTCCTCGTAAAACCACGACTCCTAAGAAGTCTAAGTCTAACAAATCCAAGACAAAACCAACGGGTGGCTTTCAGGTACCCTTGGGCGATCTCTTCCCCGTCGAACTGGTCAGAGAACAACTTCAACATCAGTCTGGGGCGATGACAGAGATTAAGGATATGATGGCTACTCTGATACGCGCCGGAACTCAGCTTCCTCCCCCTTCCTCCCCAGACGCATCGAAGCTACCGCCCTTCGATAAAAACAATCCTTGGCGGTTTGCCTTGCATGCCCCATTCTTAGATGGTTCCCTAACTCTGGAGGGCATAGGCACCCGCCCTCTAGAGGACCTGGAGTTCTACCCCCCTAGAATTCCCGTTCAATGGCTTTGTACATTTAAAGGAACATGCATTGGTCCGTATGGACAAGGTACCGAAGGAAACTGTGATATTTCCAAAAGAGCAGGCCCAGGCTATCTGGGCCAGAACACTATCAGAGTGGGGGTGTATTAACTCCAAGCTCACCCCACACAAAGGTGCCTACACTATTTTTACGACAGCGGCCTCCATCTCTTTGCCGCTCATAGACAAAGTCACAGAGCTGACTATACAGGCCATCAAGGAAGGCTCTTCCATGCCGGCTCTCAAAGAGACGGACCCCACCTCTTTGCTTATTCCGGGTACCTCTGCAACCTGGGATGACGCGGCGTCTACCTTCAAAGTGGGGAAGCTAGACCCAGACTGTGCCTCTACTCTTTTCTCTGAGAAGCTTCCCAGATTAATAGAGAGTCTTCTCAAAACTGAGTTTGAGACACGTACTAGACTAGCTAGGTCCCTCCAGTCCATCACCTCCATGGAGTCCCTAGCATCGCTTTACCCAGAGGAAACGCTGTTCAGAGTCGTCACAAAGAACCAGCTACTGTCCTTCCAAATAGACCTCCATGACTTCTGGTCAGCTCGAGTTAGTTGCAGGAAGTTCGTTCTGTCTGAGGCCTCCATCAAACATGAACCGAACAGGCTGATAGCATCCTCCTGCTGGGGTAAGACCCTCTTCCCTCAGACCGAAGTTGATAAGGTTCTTCAGGATGCGGCGAGGGCAAACCAAAATTTGCAGGTAAGGTGGGGTCTCTCAGCCAAAAGGAGGTTCGAACCCCAGAAACAGACGTTCTTCAAGAAGAAGCAGAGGTTTAGTCCCTACAAGACGGTCCGGGTTAACTCGTCCCCACAGCAGGTAGTCTACCTCACTGCTCCCCCTGGTACACAGCCCAACCCCTCTTGGATGTCCTCTCCTGCATACAACCCTGCCTACGAATCCTCCGGTTCCTTTCGTGGATACCAGAGAGGAAGTTTCAGAGGTAGAGGACAGTTCCGCCAACGCGGCGGACCTAGAGCAAGGGCTGCCCGTGGAGGGAGGGGACCTAGGTTCACTCCCTCCCAATGATGTGATGCCGGTAGGAGGGAGACTTTATCACTTCCGAGACCATTGGACCTTCAGTCCATGGGCTCATAGATAATATCCAGGGGCTTGGGTTGGAAATGGTCACAGGGATCCCCTCCTCCACCAGTGACCTTCTTCCAGAGACCCACTCCCATCCTGGAAGAGTACACCGCAGAGTTACTCAAGAAGAAAGCAATCAAAAGGGTTCGATCCCTGATATTCCAAGGCCGCCTGTTTACAGTCCTGAAGAAAGACTCGTCGGCGTTGAGGGTAGTTCTGGACTTGTCGAAGCTCAACTCTTACATCCTTTGCGACAAGTTCCGTATGCTGACTATCTCTCAGGTACGGACCTTACTTCCCCGTGGGGCTGTCACCACCTCTATCGATCTTACCGACGCCTATTATCATGTCCCAGTAGCTCGAAACTTCTCTCCTTACCTAGGCTTCCGTCTCGGCAAGAAAGCCTTTGCATTCAAAGTCATGCCCTTCGGTCTCAGCATTGCCCCCAGGATATTCACGAAACTGGGGGAGACGGTGCTCGAACAACTCAGAAACCAAGGGATACAGATCATCGCCTATCTGGACGATTGGCTCATTTGGGCCCAGTCGAACCAGGAATGCAACAGAGCTACGTCGAAGGTACTCCACTTTCTCGCCAAACTGGGCTTCCAAGTCAATCTCCGAAAGTCTCGCCTACAACCATCAAGCCACTTCGAATGGTTAGGCATCCGTTGGGACCTTTCAAAGCACAGACTCTCCCTTCCTCCCAAGAAGGTAAGGGAGATAGCTTCCAAGGTCAGGAACTTTCTCAAACACAGACAGGTGTCCAGAAGAGCTTTAGAACGAATCCTCGGCCTTCTCCAATTTGCCTCACTGACCGATCTCCTATTAAAAGCCAAACTCAAAGACATCAATCGAGTTTGGAGAAAGAGAGCGACAATACCTTTAAGAGACAAGACTTCGAAGATTCCCTCTGTCTTAAAAATGAGACTACAACCATGGCCCGAACGGAGGAACCTCTCCAAATCGGTTCCACTACAGTTCCCCTCTCCACAAGTGACAATTCATACCGACACGACACGTCTCTGAGTGGATGGGGGGGGTTACTCCCAACATCAGATGTTTCAGGGCTCTTGGTCACCCACCATGAAGCAGTTCCATATCAATGTTCTCGAAGCCATAGCGGTGTTCTTGACCCTGAAGAGAATCTCTCCTCCGAGGTCGACCCACATTAGAGTAGTCTCAGACAGCACGGCCGTAGTCCACTGCCTCAACAGAGGGGGATCCAAATCACCCAACCTGAATCAGATCCTGGTCACTATCTTCGCCTTGGCAGCCGACAAAGACTGGTTCCTGTCAGCAACTCACCTAGCAGGAGTCCAGAATGTGATAGCAGACTCATTATCCAGGACGAGCCCACTGGAATCGGAATGGTCCCTGGACATGCACTCCTTCCGGTGGATAATCAGGCTGGTTCCAGGTCTCCAGGTAGATCTATTCGCGACCCAACTCAATCACAAACTCCCATGTTATGTGACCCCGAACCTGGACCCTCAGGCTTATGCCATGGACGCATTAACCCTGGATTGGAACCATTGGCAGAAGATCTACTTATTCCCTCCCGTGAATTTTCTACTGAAAGTCTTACACAAACTCCGCTCCTTCAACGGGGCAGTGGCTTTAGTGGCACCTCACTGGCCAAAGAGCAGTTGGTTTCTTCTCCTCCTCGAGTTGAAACTCCGTCCCTTCCGGATCCCATTCCCCAAACTGACCCAAGTGGTCCAAACTCAGACTGTGTCAGATTCCTCATGGATAGCCAAAACCCTAACTATGTGGATTTCATGAAGTTTGCGGTTCGTAAGGATGCAAACATCGACCCAGATAATGTCCTCTTTATAGAATCAGACAAAAGGGACTCTACGATTTGCCAATATGATTCGGCAGTTAAGAAACTGGCAGATTTCTTAAAGAATTCAGACCATTCGGTTATGACTCCTAATTTAGCCATCTCCTTCTTTAGGTCCATATTTGACAAAGGCCTAGCAGCTAGCACTATAACCACCATTAAGTCAGCTCTGAGGAAAGTCTTCCTGATTGGGTTTAACATTAACCTGGCGGAGTCTTATTTCTCGTCTATTCCAAAAGCATGTGCTAGGCTTCGACCTTCGGTTCGTCCGCAAAAGGTCTCTTGGTCTCTAAATGATGTCCTCAAACTTGCCTCCGACACGGACAACGAATCCTGCTCCTATATCACTCTTCTTAGGAAGACTTTATTTCTAACAGCTTTGGCCTCTGGTTCTAGAATCTCAGAACTAGCAGCTCTCTCATGAAACTCAGAAAACATAGATTTCCTCCCTTCAGGTGAAGTACTTCTTTCTCCAGACGGCGTTCCTAGCTAAAAACGAAGACCCCCCAAAATAGGTGGTCCCCTTGGAAGATTATTCCTCTTCTCCAAGATACTTCTCTATGTCCAGTCACTACTCTCAGGGCCTTTTTAGCCAGGACTGCTACCCGATCGTCTGGCCCCTTGTTTATCAGAGAACAAGGAGGCACCATTTCCATACGTGGTATTAGGCAACAGATCCTATACTTCATTAAACAAGCCAATCCGGGATCATTTCCCCATGCTCATGATATCCGGTCAGTAGCTACCTCCATCAATTATTCCCAAAATATGGACTTTGATGACCTTAAAAAGTACACGGGTTGGAAATCTCCTATGGTCTTCAAACGCCACTATCTAAAGAACTTACAGGCCCATACCCAACGGTTGCAGCTGGGAGCCGTATCTCTCCCCAGTGATCTCTTGTTCTTCCTTTCATCCATCTCTTTTCTTCTCCCTCCTACCCGCCACTCGCACCACGACGCCGCTTCCTTGGTGGTTCGTTAGCCCTAAGTTTATTACATATTAGGTTAATATGATTGTAACTATTATTGTGTTTACCGTAATTTTAGTGTTGGGGTATTTTTAGCCATGTCCGTTTTGTTGCATGTTTACTCTGATACTCGGAGGCTTCCCTGTTATCATGTTTGTTTAGCCTTACTCTCACTATGCCCTGTGGCTAGTTTATGATTTATGCTTACTTACCTTGATTATATAGGGTTTTCTTTACATGGTGTTTTTTCTCTCCCCTCATTAAATTAGTAGTTATTGTTGGGCTTGGAAGGCATTCTCTGGTACATTTTCACCGGCCGCCACAGGTCGACCCAGAAAAGGGATTTTGACGAAGGAAAAATCTATTTCTGGGGAGAGACCTGTGGCGCCCGGTGAAACCCTTCCCTTTTATTTTACACGATCGCACCTTTTCCTTTCCAAGCCATCATGTCCAATACAGAAGGATGTTGTTCAGATGGCGCTCGCGTCGGGGCGTAGGTGGCGTGGCTCTGGTAGGTTGGCTAGGGCCTTTGTATCTGCCCATCCCTTTGACGAAGGAATTAACTGAATGGAAGACACCCTGTGAATAGTGGATTTCACGCGCCTTTGCTTTATACACGACACCCACAAGGTGCTCACGCGAGGGTTGTAACCTCTGCATTCCATGCTTTTATCTTTCTCTGGTATAATTGGAAGATTTTATCAGAAAAGTGTATTAGAAGGACCCCTTTTCACCGGGCGCTACAGGTCTCTCCCCAGAAATAGATTTTTCCTTCGTCAAAATCCCTTAATTGATAAAGGAATAAAACAAAGTAGATTTTATATAATCTACATTTTGATATAGCTGAACATAACAAACTAACATAACTTGAGAAGTTAGGTTAGACATTGCCACAGAGCAGGGGGATCAGAATTACTTCTTTAAAGTGAGGTTTCACTGGTTTCTGAAATTTAGTAAATGAAGCTAAAGATAACAAGAGCATTTAAAGCTCATCACTATTGAAACTTGGCTGATTAAGTGAATTAGCTAAAGGTGGTAGCATGTCATTATTGTCATCATCCCACTTTATACAACAAGTGACAACCATTGAAATATAATTTACCACAAGAGGGCTTGTGTGCTCCTCACAATGTGTATTTAAATCACACTATTGCCTTTGGGACAATACACAAGGGAAAAGCAGATCATGAACTCCCAGAACAAATTCCATTGAACACTCCAGGCAGTAATTGCTGACAAATCTAGAGGAAGACATTTTAGCTAAACTTTCTGTCTTTTAAACTGTGATGACAGAGAAACTGGCACATCATTACTGGGCTGCTTACCACTTACCGCTAGAATATTCCATTCCTTTACTAGATACATACCGGTATGTTTATGGAAGGGAAGGGAATGGGTAAATGTCGAGTAAACTGAGCTTACAGAGACGAAGCAATATGAACATCAGTAGAGATTCACAGAAATAATATATGTTAGATGGCTGGATGTGGAGAATTTTGAAGCTATTTGATCAAAATTAAAAACTGAGAAGAATCGTAGTTATGGTTTGAAAGTCATCCTATTAACACAATCTAGTGTTAACCTACAGTTTTCCAAAGAAATATTAACATCCAATAAGATCTAATAATCAGAATGGAACTTAATAAAACAATTCAAGTTAATTGGCTTCATTTCTTTTCAATTTACATATCGAAACATGATTCATTTTAGCCATTTTGATAAAAACAACAAAATAACATACTTAAAAAGTTATGTACAGTATGTATGTAAAACTGTATACTGTGCATGATAAAAGAATACAAGTACAGTAGGGAGTTACAACAAGATTTTAATTACCTGTAACTTGTCTTGGCATGGTATAAAAAATACACATTAATATTGCAAAATATTTAGCACAAATGATATTTGACATCAGGTGATATTTTGTTTTACTTTTTCATGAAATAACTTTATACAAGAACCTTCAGTATGGTGCGCTGCTTATTTTATTTTACAGAATGTCAGATGCACATTATTACATTTACGAATTTTCAATGAAATATAAAGATGATTTGCAATCAGATGAAAATTGACACCAGAAACAAGGCCTCTGCATATGGTTCTCAAAATTTATTTATTATTAAAGCATTATTGTATGATGTTTTTGTCTGAAAAACATCATATAGAAAACTTTGCCAGTCTTGTATATATCACATGGAAATAAACCAACAAAATCTGAACAGTGAATTTACTTTGATAAAATTGTAATGATTAAATTTATAGAAATGGATTAGTTTCAAATCTACAGTACTGAGCACAGTGCCATAATCTTAGAAATCAAAATTTATTAAATTAATCTGGTATTTGAAGTCATAATTTTGACTGTTAAATATCTTATATACAGTAATTCAAGTTTTTCAACATGAACTTAATTTTCATGTAGAAAATTGCAATAACTATTTGTTCATTACTTGATAACAATAAAAACTATTTTAATACTAGAGGAAAATTTCCAGTTTACATTGCAATATAGAAAACCTTAGAATTACCCCTACTCACCAGTTGTACTATACATATTCCTGTGCATTGTACCAACCACTACTGTATATACACATTAATGCTCTGTAATGACTCTACTTTGATGTAAAATTAATAAAATTCACAATAAGAATCCATTTACAAATTAAATAAATTATAAAGGTAATCTTAATCACCTAACAGTTCCATTGGAAACCTGAGTAACAAAATCTGTGACTTGTTTAACAGTGACTGGATCTTTTTCTATATTTTCCACTTCACTCTTTTTACTGTAGTGTTTCTTACTGATGATCATAAGCATCATTATGGCAGGAAGATGAATGAGGGTGAACATGAACAACTTTCGGGAGCTTTTACTATCGCCATCTTGATAAAATCGCCAGGCTGAAATGTAAATTTTAAACAATTAAATAGTTTGCCCTCACTCTCCAACAGGACAGATCAATGTGGGGGGGGGGGAGGGTTTTAAGAATGTAGATAAGCTATATCCCTAGTGTATTTATGATTCTGCATTACATTACTAGAATATTCAACATTCTTGCATATTCACATTAGATGTGTTATTTTTCATAAAGATACATCTGAATGAGTATGGTGATTTGTATGTCGGGTTTTAGGAAATGTGAAAATTACTTAATTATTTTGTAATGATTAGAATTGTATCAGTTTTAGATTTTTGAGAATTTCAATATTTTTGAGATTTGTATTAAACATTCTGGGATTAGGTAACATCATTGGTAGTGGCAGGATGAAAATATATGTGAGTTAAATATCAACCTTACTCATATACAAATATATGTGGGTGAAAGGATGAATTAAGCTATTTATAGATGGTTCAGTATTTGTGAAAACAATAAATCATGAAAGGTTAGTGAAGAAAATGAGGACTTATCAATAGTTAGATAAGTGACATTCAAAATGCTCAATACTGTGATGATGATATTATTATTATTAACTAAGCTACAATCCTAGTTGAAAAAGCATGATGCTACAAGTCCAGGGGCTCCAACAGGAAAAAAATAGCCCAGTGAGGAAAGGAAACAAGGAAATAAACAAGAAAAGTAATAACAAAATTAACATTAAATTAGATCTATCATATGTAAACTATAAAAACTTCATAAAAACAAGAGGAAGAGAAACAAGATAGTATAGCATGCTCAACTGTACCCTCAAGCAAGAGAACTCTAACGCAAGACAGTGAAAGACTATGGTACTACCAAGGACTAGAAAACAATGGTTTGATTTTGGAGTGTACTTCTACTAGAAGAGCTGCTTACCATAGCTAAAGAGTCTCTTCTACCCTTACAAAGAGGAAAGTAGTCAATGAACAATTATATTGTAGTGGTTAACCCTTTGAGCAAAGAAGAAATGTTTGGTAATTTGTGTTATCAGGTGTATAAGGGCAGGAGAATGTGAAAAGAATAGGCCAGACTATTTTATGTATGTACTGTATACGCAAAGAAAAAATGAGTCACAGCCAGAGAGAGGGATCCAATGTAGTACTGTCTGGCCAGACAAAGGATCCAATAACTGTCTAGCAGTAGTATCTCAACTAGGAAGGATCTTTATAACCAGAAAGCCCAAGACTGCTTACTTACAAGATCGAGGTTAATGTGTAGTGGGTTTTAACATAATTCTGATAAGCCTTTTGAGTAGGTGTGTGAAAACCAATGTTATGGATGTCTTACTACACAGGAATTTTATTAGTGAATCAGCAGTTAAAGGATGAATGTAATGGGGGAGAAAGAGAAGCAAAGAATTAGTTTGATGATTTATTTATCGAGTTATGTGCTCAAACATGACTGAAGTGAAATACAAAATAATTTCAATTACATAAGAAGGGTTCAAAATGTTTTAAAAATAAATCATTATGAAAAATAGAAGGGTAATGAAATTAGCATAAAAATGCTAATACAATATTCCTAAATAAGAATAAAAATTTCATAAGCAAATACTTACCTAAATATGTCAGATATCCATTAAAGGGCAAGGAATCAATTGCAAAAGTCCAAGTTGTTACGTCAAGTACTGGAGCCATAGAGCATACAACAATCATTCCTATACTATGTCGAAGAGCAACTCTACGGCATAAGGCTGAAAAAGATATCATCAATAGAATATCAAATTCCTCTTTATATAGAATAAACCAGTACCTTCAACAGGGTTTAGTAAGAACTACAAATAAGCAATAAATTAAAAAGAGATTAAAGACAACTTTCCATTTGGATCAAGGCCCATATATCTCACCTACTCTGCTGTGTATTCCTGCTATTCTGAAAGTGCCACTCTCGGCCCCTCTACGACTTCCTCAAGGGCAAGCCATAAAACTTCAGGCTGCGGCCTTCTTCAACGCAAAGAAAGCCCTATCAGCTGCTACTGCTCTCACCTTTCCCGTGCCAACTGCACCTTTCTTACTCTTCACTGATGACAGTGACGTAGCTGTCGGAGCTGTACAAGAGTAAATGACCAAAACTCTGAGGAGGAATCCAGCTAATTTACCTTTGACTGCAAACTACTGGTAGTGTATTTGGCTGTCCATCATTCCCTCATTTGTTAGAGGGCATGTCCTTCATCATTTGTATGGACCACATGCCTCTTGTACAGGTCTTCACTCAACAGTCCAATGCCTGGTCTGCCTGTCAATGCCAACATCTCTCTGCCATTTCTGAATACAACTGTATCATTCAACTCAAGCCTAGTAAACTGAATTTCTTCCAATTACCAAACCTGCACGACATTCTGCCGATCTCTTTTAGTGATAAGATGTCCTTGATGACTCCAGCCTCATATATACAGGCCTATTTCTTGTCATCTGTCGTACTCTGAAAGCTTTCCTCCTTAACATTCTTGGGAACATTCATGGAAAACAAGATTGGATCACCATTGACCTCCAAAAACCTGTGTATTTCTTACAAGATGACCCATCAGCAGTATGACTCTATGACAGATTGCTCTCTTTCACAATCATGTCTGCATCAGGGGGGGGGGGGGGGGAAGCCATGTAATGCACATGCAGTATGCCACACACATACAAATAAAAAAGAATGCCCTCCCAGTTTCCTTTTACGCATTGCACGCAGTAACTGGCATTTGATTCCAAGTAAATTAAACTACAAAAGCCATTGAATGTAACATGCTAATTTCAACGCTTTTTCTTAACCATTATCATATTATCATATCAACAATATTTATACCATTGCCAACCTTATTGACAAAAGCCATTGAATGCAGACATGTAATTATCTCACCTATGTGACCTCTGGGGGGGGGGGGGCTATAAATGTGTTATCGCAAAGTAAAAATATTTTTTGGGAGCTCATCTTACCCTAATGCCTCCTTCACTCCCATCATAGCCTACACATATACATAAAATGTTTGAGTTTGGTTTGATATACAGTAGTACTTTAAATATATGCAAATTATATGTTCATAATACAGTAATGTGAAGTTTACTCACATTAAATCTGCATTATTTCAAAATGAAAAATAAAAACTTTTCAATGATTAATTACTATGGTTCAGAGATTAACATTAATTATTATTTTGCAATGCAATACAGTAACTTTGATGAGCTTTTCCATCTTTTCGAGACAAACATATGGTACGAGATTTGTCCATTGTATGAACTCTGAAGTAAGACTGAATATGATCATCCAGCTGATTAAAAACACAATTTTTTTAAGTAATGTGTATTTTTCCTAGCTATACAAACCCGAGTCCTTTAAGTAGGTAGGGAATATGTTTTAAGTGTGAGCTGGACAGCTGTTGAATCATTTTAATGAGCACTTAAGCGAAAGATGGGAGCAAGGGCACGGAATCCCTCCAATTACTTGTCAAAGTCTCTTCACTCATCACCTTTTGGCTCAGGACTGAGAGGGCTAGTTGAGGAGGGAATTATAATCTAAAGGACTCAGTTTTGTCAATGTAGGAAAATACAAATTACTTTTAAAATTTGCTATTTTTTTCTTACATGAATAGAAATCATCATCTTTTAAGTAAGAAGACTCATTGCTTGGTGGGTTAGAAGCCCCCCCCCCCTTTTTACCCACCCACCAACTTTTTCTTCCCTGCCCCGGAAATGTCAATCTACCTTGTCCCGAATGGGAGCAAAGATGAGGACTTTTACAACCTCCTGTCTGTGTATCACTGGAATAAATAGGCTGATGGGGCCTAGGCTGTCCAACAAGATTGGAATGTAGTCAGGGGAGGGATTCCTTCCCACAAAGGGGATCGCAATTTGAAATATACCTGGCATATGATGACCAAATGGTTGGAATATATTCCACTATCCTCCACTTGTCTAGGGAAGATGGAGGAGAGCCTCTATAGGTTCTAAAGAATGGACCCCAGAAGTGTAGTTTACCAGTATCAAGTCAAATCCTGAGAGTAACACTTTGACCACTACATCCCTAAGATAGGGGGGAGAAAGACTGAAGAAGAGTCACTCATTCTGCCTCTATTCTAGGCTTACATCCAACATTAAAGTACCATAGACAAGATGCTCACTGTCCCAGCATCAGGGATAGCTACATCACTGCTTGAGCAGCCACCACAAGACCAAGCACAAAGGTGTCAAGGGGCTTGTGGGTACTCCTGTAGAAATAAAGGCCTAGAAGACGGTCTGGTGCATTCACACCCCAGCCTTCAACACCCAGCTAATGCCAATATATGACAAAAATTTCAGTGATGATTTTAATGTGTTCAAAAGCATAAAAATTATACTAAGTTATAATAACCATGTTACCTGGATTAGTGACAGACATCATGCGATAACCTGCACGAGAATAATCCCCCCTCAAATTCCATGATAAGGCATTGAAGTGAGGAAATTGCCATCCATATAATATAGCTGCCATTATCCATGCTCCAACATCCAGTCCACCAGAACATCCCACCCATCCTATTAAAGGTGGGATTGCTCCAACTGAAAAGAAATTTAAACTCTATTAAATAATGCCTAATTTACCAAATCAAGAAGTGATAAAATTATTATCTTCATTTAAATTACTACTGTGGGCTTGTGCTACAATTTAACAATACAAATCTGTTTAAGAAAGTATAATATTTTCATATCATGAACCTATAAAATAACAATAAATGTATAAGTAAACAATGCTGATAAATGTTTGAATCCAAAATTAAAAAGATAAAGTATCCCACAAATTACCCTAGGTTTCATAGCTGAAAAGCAGATTGATGAACAAATTTTGATAATATTATATTCAATCTAGTAACAAATTCATCCATTCTATGGAGACCAGCAATAGTTATGTTATTGTATTTGGCGATTAATTCATTCACTAATGAAATTTTGGCCAATATACTTTTCCCGAGTCCACTACTCAGAAGCAGGTGTATTATTTTCTTCAGGCCTAATTATTTTCATAATAATAATTGTTACATTTTTTCCTTCCTAAGGGAATCTTAATTAAAGGAAATTTAGCTAACTAAATCTTCTCCATCTCTACTGCAGAGAGATAACCTTCCCTCTTTCATGACTTATTCCATCTACTAAACCTCTTTTCTTTCCCTTTCCATTTAACTTTTCCTTTCATAGCATTTTTTTCTGTACAGTAATGTATTGTGAAGATACCAATCTATTTTCTAAAACTCAATTTCAATTAGATACAACAGGAAAGGGGATGGGAAATGAAGCAAGCATCTGGGACCATTTGGATAAAAAGGAAAAATGAAGGTCAGTAATACTGAAAAAAAGCATTTCAAAACTTAACCAAGACACCAAACCAATACCAAAAGCTTAATAAAAACAAGATAAAAATGGAAAATAGAAGGGAAAAGCAGGGATAATTTGTACACAGTATAACTAATGACAAAACTCAAGTGGAAAGCATCAGACATTACATATAGAAATGGTCTTGTCCTATGACATTTGCTTTACAAGGAAGTCAGCATTATTCTGGTTATATTCAACAAAATTATGTATGCTTACCAATAGAGCCAACCCAGGTGTTCACTATACTCATTCTCTTCAAGGGTGTATAAACACTAGTGTACAGTAGAAGATTAATGGCACCCAGGGCAGCAGCAAATCCATTTACACCAAAATACAACATTGAAATGCCTAATGCACCACAGGTTACTCCATAGCATACTGCATGGAGAGGAGTAAGAAGTCCTGGAAAGAAATTGTATCTAAATCAGATATACAAGTAAAATGAAGTTGCTTAAAATAAGAATAAGTATAATATTAATGTACTGTATTTCACTTATACACTTAAGGCTTTATAATCTTTTCAGCTCTCAAATAATGACTGGCATTTTGAAGCTTCCTAATCACTAATTACCTTAAGAAGTTATCACTGCTTGATAACACCCCCATCAAATAGCATATCTTGTTGATAAATCAAAATCTATCAGTTTAAATCATTCCTCACAATTTTATCCAAATATTTTGAGAAAATATTACAATGTGACATATTTCTGCTTCTCCCAACATACATAAATAAACTCTTCCTGCCATTGTCCCAGTTCCACATATAAATACCAATACCAAACAAATAATTTAGCAAGATTAATATGCTAATAATTCATGTTTATTATTATTTCAATTAAAGAGGATCCTAAAGCATACACTTTATGAGAACAAGGAAGTATACTTTTCAGGCAATAAATTTGGAATAAGCATCATTTATGTTAGTATTTCCCAATGTTTTCTTAATATCAGGAAAAAAAAATAATGATTCATAAATACAACCAATTGCAGAGTCTTTAGTGGTTGCACCGGTTGTATTAAGTTCAGAATCAATGTTAATCATTAATGACACAAGTGTGTTCTTTAGCCAAGTTATTTTAATCCTCAAGTTTATTCAAAGCAATTTCCTTTTCTTATAAATTAAACATTTTATTTTATTTAGGCTCTTGTAAAGAATGAAATATAAAGCAATGAACAAAATCATACCTCTCACGAGAATTCGATTCTTAGTACGATCCATCTGAGAATCATAGGGAACTTCGAAGAACTGATTTAATGTGTTTGCAGCACTAGAAGTAAGACCAGTGCCTACAGAGCAATAAATCAGTGTTATTGGGTCCAAAGGACATGGAGCCATAGCATAACCTGCCACTGCTGTTAAAACTACCAGACCTGCAATCAGACCAAAAGTCAGTGTGAAGAATTTTTGATACAGTAAGAACAAGTTCCTATGAAACCTTAAATCAATACTGATGGATTATTAAAAAAAAAAAAAAAAATAAATAAATAAATAAGAAAAAGAAAAAGAAACAGGCCAAAATTAAATAATTGTTTTTTAATCAGCCTTAAACATTGTACACTGGTAGGCCATTGGCATTAATTACATCTACTGTATTGTACATATCTTTTAACTTCATATCTTACTCATTTCACTAGATTTTTTACTATTCTTTCATAATTAATTTCCCATATCTGTTGAACACAATACACTCACTCTATCTTACAAAATTCATATTTCATTGTTTTCCTAGCTGTACTGTATAACAATCTATTTCCTCAGTTTGGACTACAATATGCAGTAGTCCTCAAGCCCACTGCAATAGCTGAAAACCACGAAGTAGATATAGAAATATGTTATTTTCATTAGTAAAATAAATTTTTGAATATACTTACCCGATGATCATTTAGCTGTCAACTCTGTTGCCCGACAGAAATCTACGGTCGGGATACGCCAGCGATCGCTATACAGGTGGGGGTGTACACAACAGCGCCATCTGTGGTCAGGTACTCCAGTACTTCTTGTCAACACCACCTCAAGTTTTTCCTCGGTCCACTGGTTCTCTATGGGGAGGAAGGGTGGGTCAATTAAATCATGATCATCGGGTAAGTATATTCAAAAATTTATTTTACTAATGAAAATAACATTTTTCAATATTAATCTTACCCGATGATCATGTAGCTGATTCACACCCAGGGTGGTGGGTGGAGACCAGCATACATGTTAACAAAGAAGCTAAGTATCCCGTATTTCATTTTATTAGTTATTCAAAAATAACATAAAATAAATAAGTACCTGGTAAGGAAGACGACTTGAACCATTACTCTGCCTTTATTAAGTACGTCTTCCTTACTGAGCGTAGCGGTCCTCTTAGGATGCTGAACGACTCTTAGGTGCTGAAGTATAAAGGGCTGCAACCCATACTAAAGGACCTCATCACAACCTTTAACCTCGGCGCTTCTCAAGAAAGAATTGACCACCCGCCAAATCAACAAGGATGTGGAAGGCTTCTTAGCCGACCGTACAACCCATAAAAAGTATTCAAGAGAAAGGTTAAAAAGGTTATGGGATTATGGGAATGTAGTGGCTGAGCCCCCGCCTACTACTGCATTCGTTGCTACGAATGGTCCCAGGGTGTAGCAGTTCTCGTAAAGAGACTGGACATCTTTGAGATAGAATGATGCGAACACTGACTTGCTTCTCCAATAGGTTGCATCCATAACACTCTGCAGAGAACGGTTCTGTTTGAAGGCCACTGAAGTAGCCACAGCTCTCACTTCATGTGTCCTTACCTTCAGCAAAGCAAGGTCTTCTTCCTTCAGATGAGAATGTGCTTCCCTAATCAGAAGCCTGATTTAGTAAGAAACTGAGTTCTTAGACCTTGGAAGAGAAGGCTTCTTGATAGCACACCATAAGGCTTCTGATTGTCCTCGTAAAGGTTATGACCTTTTTAGATAGTACCTAAGAGCTCTAACTGGGCAAAGTACTCTCTCCAGTTCGTTCCCCACCAAGTTGGACAGGCTTGGGATCTCGAACGACTTAGGCCAAGGACGTGAAGGAAGCTCGTTTTAGCAAAAAACCGAGCTACAAGGAACATGTAGCCGTTTCAGATGTGAAAACTATGTTCCTGCTGAAGGCGTGGATCTCACTTACTCTTTTAGCTGTTGCCAAGTACACGAGGAAAAGAGTTTTTAATGTGAGGTCCTTAAAAGAGGCTGATTGGAGAGGTTCAAATCTTGATGACATAAGGAACCTTAGGACCACGTCTAGATTCCAGCCTGGAGTGGACAACCGACGTTCCTTTGAGGTCTCAAAAGACCTAAGGAGGTCCTGTAGATCTTTGTTGGTGGAAAGATCCAAGCCTCTGTGGCGGAAAACCGCTGCCAACATACTTCTGTAACCCTTGATCGTAGGAGCTGAAAGGGATCTTACGTTCCTTAGATGTAACAGGAAGTCAGCAATCTGGGTTACAGTGGTACTGGTTGAGGAAACCGCATTGGCCTTGTACCAGCTTCGGAAGACTTCCCCTTTAGACTGATAGACTTTGAGAGTGGATGTCCTCCTTGCTCTGGCAATCGCTCTGGCTGCCTCCTTCGAAAAGCCCCTAGCTCTTGAGAGTCTTTCGATAGTCTGAAGGCAGTCAGACGAAGAGCGTGGAGGTTTGGGTGTACCTTCTTTACGTGAGGTTGACGTAGAAGGTCCACTCCTAGAGAAAGAGTCCTGGGAATGTCGACCAGCCATTGCAGTACCTCTATGAACCATTCTCTCGCGGGCCAGAGGGGAGCAACCAACGTCAGCCGTGTCTCTTTGCGAGAGGCGAACTTCTGAAGTACCCTGTTGACAATCTTGAACGGCGGGAATGCATACAGGTCGAGATGGGACCAATCCAGCAGAAAAGCATCCACGTGAACTGCTGCTGGGTCTGGAATCAGAGAACAATACAACGGGAGCCTCTAGGTTATCGAGGTAGCGAACAGATCTATGGTTGGCTGACCCCACAGGGCCCAAAGTCTGCTGCAAACATTCTTGTGAAGGGTCCACTCTGTGGGGATGACCTGACCCTTCCGGCTGAGGCGATCTGCCATGACATTCATATCGCCCTGAATGAACCTCGTTACCAGCGTGAGCTTTCGATCTTTTGACCAGATGAGGAGGTCCCTTGCGATCTAGAACAACTTCCACGAATGAGTCCCTCCCTGCTTGGAGATGTAAGCCAAGGCTGTGGTGTTGTCAGAGTCCACCTCCACCACCTTGTTAAGCTGGAGGGACTTGAAGTTTATCAAGGCCAGATGAACCGCCAACAGCTCCTTGCAATTGATGTGAAGTGTCCTTTGCTCCTGATTCCATGTTCCCGAGCATTCCTGTCCGTCCAAAGTCGCACCCCAGCCCGTGTCTGATGCGTCCGAGAAGAGACGGCGGTCGGGTTTCTGAACAGCCAAAGGTAGACCTTCCTTGAGAAGAAAGCTGTTCTTTCACCACGTTAGAGTAGACCTCCTCTCTTCGGAAACAGGAACTGAGACCGTCTCTAGCGTCATGTCCTTTATCCAGTGAGCAGCTAGATGATACTGAAGGGGGCGGAGGTGGAGTCTCCCTAACTCGATGAACAGGGCCAGCGATGAAAGTGTCCCTGTTAGACTCATCCACTACCTGACTGAGCATCGGTTCCTTCTCAGCATGCTCTGGATGCATTCTAGGGCTTGGTAGATCCTTGGGGCCGACGGAAAAGCCCGAAAAGCTCGACTCTGAAGCTCCATACCCAGGTAGACAATGGTCTGGGATGGGACGAGCTGGGACTCCTCTAAATTGACCAGGAGGCCCAGTTCCTTGGTCAGATCCATAGTCCATCTGAGATTCTCCAGACAGCGACGACTTGTGGGAGCTCTTAAAAGCCAGTCGTCTGACGGAGCCAGACACAAGATCATGGTACTGCTGCACAGTCTGTGAACTGTCAACCATGGGGAAGCGAGGAAGTACAGCGACAACCCGAAACTGTCTAGACTGTCTGGGTAGTACAGACAACTCCTTATCGGGTTGCTGAGGTTGCCGCACTGCGTCACAACAAGTCACCTCTGCTGGTTGTTGAACGTCTTCCCAGTGACACACTGACTCCGTAAACAAAAAATCCTCTAACAAGGACTAAGCTTGGACTGCATGTCTTGCAACAAAGCTCAAGGTCTATGGGAGCAGGTGTGGCAACAGACGGGGTTAGCGACTGAAGCGGAACCATTACCCTCCCTGGAAGCATGTTATGCTTAAATAAAAGTCCATAGGAGGCTAAGCAGCTTAAGGCTCCTCTCCAAATGACAGAGTCCTCAAGGGAATATCAGAAGGAGGGAGAATAGCACTTTCTCATCTACAGGAACCATATCCGAGAAAAGCTAAGTTCTCTCAGTGAGGGTTTCACTGGTGCAAAAGCAGCAGACGAGAAGGCAACGTTATGAAACTGCTTGACAGTCTTGTGAGTTGGCAACAACCAAAGATGTGTGACTGAGGAGCATGCGGTAAGGTATGCAGAGCATGCTGTAAGGAATGCAGAGCATGTTGTAAGGAATGCAGAGCATGTTGTAAGGTATGCAGAGCATGCTGTATGCAGAGCATAGTATGCAGAGCATGCTGTAAGGTATGCAGAGCATGCTGTAAGGAATGCAGAGCATGCTGTATGCAGAGCATGCTGTAAGGTATGCAGAGCATGCTGTATGTAGAGCATGCTGTAAGGTATGCAGAGCATGTTGCATGGCATGCGGCTTATGCTGCATGGGATGAGGCTCATGCTGTATGGGATGAGGCTCATGCTGCATGGTATGAGGCTCATGCTGCATGGGATGAGGCTCATGCTGCAAGGGATGAGGCTCATGCCGCATGGGTTGAGGAGGATGCCGCATAGTATGAGGCTCCTGCCTCATGGGTTGAGGAGGTTGCCGCATAGCATGAGGTTCCTGCCTCATGGGTTGAGGAGGATGCCGCATAGCATGAGGCTCCTCATAGCATGAGGCTCCTGCCTCATGGGTTGAGGAGGATGCCGCATAGCATGAGGCTCCTGCCTCATGGGTTGAGGAGGATGCCGCATAGCATGAGGCTCCTGCCTCATGGGTAGAGGAGGTTGCCGCATAGCATGAGGCTACTGCCTCATGGGTTGAGGAGGATGCCGCATAGCATGAGGCTCCTGCTTCATGGGTTGAGGAGGTTGCCTCATAGTGCTGGAACCCGGCAACTCCCGATGCGGCAACTCACGCATGAAAGCAGGAGGCGCAGCAAGAACATGCGTCTGGCAGGGTGGACTGCGCATCGGAGGTGGAGCTCTCACAGGTGGAGGGTGGGAGCAGGCAGCCGCAGTATCTGCTGAGCGCACAACCTCGGCGGGTTGTAGGTTAACAGGCTGCATTGTCAACCTTCCAGCATGATACTCCTGTATGAAGGAGCAAGCTGAGACTGTATAGTCTGCAGCATGGACCACTAGGGTCTATGAAAGACAACAACAAACGGAGCTACTGTCCGTTGAGACTGAGGGTCTAAAACAGCTGGTGCGGCAACAGACGGAGTTACTGCCTGTTGCGGTACCACCTTGCCTCTCTGGGAGGTGTGCAGTTGTCGTACTGCAGCAAGTCCGAACTGACCCAGTGGCAGTGGCTACACCTAGGCCGTTGGACTTGCGCGGAAGGGACCGACTTGCACTTAAAAGCTGCAAGATTTGGTCCATGGTTTCTGCGAGAAACCTCTTCCGCAGACGAGGAATAAATGGGCTCTCTCGTCTTTGTGTGGGTGGGGTGATCACGTCGGCTACGTGAGTGGATACACCCGAAACCACCGAGGGAAACGTCTGTTCGTCGATCAAGGCCTGATGAACCCATAAGTCCTTCGACATTACTTCTCCCCTGGGCTTGGGAGCTTGTAAGAGGTCCCAGACTAGGCGAACAACTGGCACGAACAGACGAACCCTCGAACGCAACACTGTAACACTTTGCGCTTATCACTTTATCACTTTTGATTTTCTGTTTGCACTTATTTCACTGAACTCGAAACTTTAAGTGGTTTGTACCTGAAACACGCAATCCTATCCTTCATTAAAAGTTAGTAATTGCGAAAACAGTATTACAATGTAACAGAAAAACATAATGAAAGATAAAGAATTCAGTGGCTGGAAAAGAGACTAAACACTAGATCAAATAAACTACGTTTAAAATCTCTCACCGCATAAAGCCTGGGAACAAGAATAAAACTCTAGAAACGTTTTACCTTCTTCCCCTAAAGAGACTAGGGAGAAGAGCAAAAACGATAACAACGTTACCCGCTTGAACGAAACGTTTATCCTCCTCTCTCTCCCTCCGTCTCTATCTCTCTCTCTCTCTCTCTCTTGACTTAGAACCTGAGAGATGAGCCCAATTATATATATCGTTAAAACATATTATTGTTAAAGGAAAAAAACTGAAAGATTTCCCAAATAAAAAGTTCCTTTATTAGAATTAAAACCATTTAAGCTAAGAAAGAATGAACAAAACGCTAGAATCGGTTTACTCCTACTGCAACGTGAAACCGTGAATACTCTCTCTCTATCGTAACGATAGAGCGCAAGTTGAACGTTCTGAACGTCAACAACTGCGGAGACAAAACAAAACGTTAGTTCAACTTTGAAAACAGTACGAGACTATCAAAGAAATTCTTTCAAAAACATTAAAATTAAAATAGCATAAAATCTTAACAGGCAAAAACGATATGACGGGCTCAATGTTAATTAACTTCGGTTCCAAGAAAAGACCGCCTACTATTAGGAAAGGTCGCATATAAACAAACATAAAAATTAATTTTTATAAGTTTATAATAAAAGGAAGTTAATCGAAGAGGCCTATAAAAGGCGGAGAGATATAAAATAAATCTATAACTTTGTTAAGCAAAATTAAGAAAGAGAGTCTATACTCTCTTCGACACCAACACTTCCGTCTAAGGGAAGGGTCGGCCATTTAAAAGTGAAAGAGAGTTCATACTCTCTTCGTCACCAAAATTAAATCAAATTAATTCCAAAAACTTGCTAAGCTAATGTTAAAGCTTCCTGAATAGCGAAGGCTAAACTCTAGAGCAAATACATCACCAAATTGTGAACAATAACTCCAGAATCAACAGCGTATCCAAGTAGGTCTAGCCGGTGGCACGACAGAGGAAAAATTGAGGTGGTGTTGACAAGAAGTACTGGAGTACCTGACCACAGATGGCGCTGTTGTGTACACCCCCACCTGTATAGCGATCGCTGGCGTATCCCGACCGTAGATTTCTGTCGGGCAACAGAGTTGACAGCTACATGATCATCGGGTAAGATTAATATTGAAAACTTTGTTTTTTTATTATAATTTTTATAATTTTCACATGTTTTTATCTTTATAAATTTAAGCTTATATAAGTCCAAAATAACATAATAAAACTGCAATATAAAGAGGAATCCACAATATAGACTTACATATGATGTGTTTATAAATCCGCGACGTAGCAAGGGAGCAACATGTGAACCACACTATAGCAAGGGATTACTATATCTGTAAACCCCTTTTCATAATAAATGATTTTCTAATGTCACCAAACCAATCATCTAGTTTTCATCTCAAATCTCCTGATGTAATCTTATTCTAAGGTATGTCTCTTATATACCGTACCTATATTACAACTCTCTTTTCTGGTTAAACTAGCTAAAAATAATAGTCTATCCCATACAGGACAACACTCAGAGCTCACTTTTGGACAATCACTATTAAAGTTTTAATAAACTTCCTCAAACAGTTATTTTCTCACATGAAACTTTCAGCCACTTTTGATTACTACAGATTAAATATAAAAATTTACTATCACAAACCAGTTTAGATGTGGTGCTTGAAACTTTTACCTCATGTGTCCTAAATGGTAGGCATTACTTAAGTGTCTTTGCAGTATTCTTTTGGCCCCTAGCTACACGCAATTTTTAGTGGTAATGGTTTAAAAAATTAATACCAAGGATGAAGATAAGGAAAAGTAACCTCCTGGTAAACTACTAGACATTCTTGTCTCATGCATAAAGCCTACCCAGTGCACTATTTGGAAAAAAGGAGTTAAAGTTTATCTTCAAGAGAGGGAAGTGTTAATACAATAAAGGAAGGCCTTGGTACAAAAGACATGACAATATCCAAAACTAGAGAGCAAATAAGTGAGAAAGGATGGATTCAAGGTTTAGGTTCATTATTTAGTTCTTCCTGTGGGTGTGGTATACAGTATAAGAGTAAAAATGTTACAGTATTATAAATATCATTTGGGAAACATATCGTTCCTGTTCTTGAATAAAAAAAACCAGAATTGATACATATACAAATTCTTAGAATTGAATTTGACAAAACTGACTACTGACACTTTTATAAGAAGAATGTTATTTTTATTAGTAAAATAAATTTTTGAATATACTTACCCGATAATCATGTAGCTGTCAACTCCGTTGCCCGACAGAATTCTATGGAGGGATATGCCAGCTATCACAATACTAGAAGGGGGTGTACTTACCAGCGCCACCTGTGGCCAGGTACTCAAGTACTTCTTGTTGACACCTCCTCAATTATTCCTCGGTCCACTGGTTCTCTATGGGGAGGAAGGGAGGGTCGATTAAATCATGATTATCGGGTAAGTATATTCAAAAATTTATTTTACTAATAAAAATAACATTTTTCAATATTAAACTTACCCGATAATCATGTAGCTGATTCACACCCAGGGGGGTGGGTGAAAACCAGTGTACAAGATTAAAGGATAGCTAAGTATCCCATATTTCATATAACAGTTATCTCAAATAACAATGAAATAATAAGTACCTGGTAAGGAAGTCGAATTGAACCGTTACTCTGCCTCTTTTTTAAGTTCGTCTTCCTTACTGAGCGCAGCGTTCCTCTTGGAGGCTGAATCAACCCAAAGGTGCCAAAGTATATGGGGTTGCAACCCCTACTAAAGGACCTCTACAAAACCTCTAACCCAGGCACTTCTCAAGAATGAATAGACCACCCGCCAAATCAAAAGGATGCGGAAGGCTTCTTAGCCTACCGTAACAACCATAAAAACAACAATAAAAGCATTCAAGAGAAAGGTTAAAAAAGGTTATGGGATTAAGGGAATGTAGTGGCTGAGCCCTCACCTACTACTGCACTCGCTGCTACGAATGGTCCCAGGGTGTAGCAGTTCTCGTAAAGAGACTGGACATCTTTAAGATAAAATGATGCAAACACTGACTTGCTCCTCCAATAGGTTGCATCCATTATGCTCTGCAGAGAACGGTTTTTATTAAAGGCCATCGAAGTAGCTACGGCTCTTACTTCGTGGGTCCTTACCTTCAGCAATGCAAGGTCTTCCTCCTTTAAGTGAGAGTGGGCTTCTCTAATCAGAAGCCTTATATAATACGAAACCCCATTCTTGGACATGGGCCTCGAAGGTTTCTTGATGGCACACCATAAGGCTTCTGACTGTCCTCGAATAGGTTTAGACCTCTTAAGATAATATTTGAGAGCTCTGACAGGGCAAAGAACTCTCTCTAGTTCGTTACCTACCATGTTGGAGAGGCTAGGTATTTCAAACGATCTAGGCCAAGGACGTGAAGGAAGTTCGTTCTTTGCTAGGAATCCGAGCTGAAAAGAACATGTTGCAGATTCGGTCGTGAAACCAATGTTCTTGCTGAAGGCATGAACCTCACTGACTCTCTTAGCTGTTGCAAGGCAGACGAGAAAAAGAGTCTTGAGGGTAAGGTCCTTGAAGGAAGCTTACTGGAGAGGTTCGAACCTAGGAGACATAAGGAACCTTAAGACTACGTCTAGGTTCCAGCCTGGAGTGGATAGACGACGCTCTTTAGATGTCTCAAAAGACTTAAGAATGTCTTGAAGGTCCTTGTTGGAAGAAAGGTCCAAACCTCTGTGGCGGAGAACTGAAGCCAACATACTCATATACCCTTTAATCGTAGGAGCTGAAAGGGATCTCTCATTCCTAAGATGTAGAAGGAAGTCAGCTATTTGGGTCACAGAGGTATTGGTAGAGGATATTGAATTGGCTCTACACCAGCTTCGGAAGACATCCCACTTAGACTGGTAGACTCTACGAGTGGAAACCCTTCTTGCTCTGGCAATCGCACTGGCTGCCTCCTTCGAAAAGCCTCTAGCTCTAGCGAATCTTTCGACAGTCTGAAGGCAGTCAGCCGAAGAGCGTGGAGGTTTGGGTGCAACCTGTCTACGTGTGGTTGACGTAGAAGGTCCACTCTTAGAGGTAGAGTCCTGGGTACGTCGACTAGCCATTGAAGTACCTCTGTGAACCATTCTCTTGCAGGCCAAAGGGGAGCAACCAGCGTCAGCCGTGTCCCTTCGTGCGAGATGAATTTCTGCAGAACTTTGTTTATTATCTTGAACGGTGGGAATGCGTACAGGTCGAGATGGGACCAGTTCAGTAGAAAAGCATCCACATGAACTGCTGCAGGGTCTGGAACAGGGGAACAGTACAGCGGAAGTCTCTTGGTTATGGAGGTGGCAAACAGATCTATGGTAGGTTGACCCCACAAGGTCCAAAGTCTGTTGCACACACTCTTGTGGAGGGTCCATTCCGTGGGAATGACCTGATTCCTTCTGCTTA